>NC_079169.1:28020121-28320121 GCF_947568905.1 Ostrea edulis
ATATAAAGTATGATGACTTTACAATGTGTAACCTTATTGACAATCCTTTACTCTTTTGTTTTCAGTGATTATTATTCTGTCTGAATATTAGATAACTGCTGTTTAACAACTTAATCCTAAACATTTGAATCATAATTCATAACGGACGTGTCCTGTGGGGATCCGGGTCCTCAGTACCCCCTTGCTTGTCGTAAGAGGAGACTAAATGGGGCGGTCCTTCGGACAAGACCTCAAAAACCGAGGTCCCGTGTCACAGCAGGTGTGGCACGACAAAGATCCCTCGCTGCTCAATGGCCACGAGCGGCGAGCGTAGGCCTAAATTTTGCAGTCCTTCACCGGCAGTGGTGACGTCTCCATATGAGTGAAATATTCTCGAGAGGGACGTTAAACAACATGTGAAATTCGATTTTTGTACCATCAGATTTAAAATCGCTAAAAATATCGTTATATAGCTAAATGTAGAGATTGTGCTGGACCTGATGTACATGGCTCCATCAGGAGCATAGCGACAGTTGTACATGGATGAAAGGTTAAAATATTGCAGTGAAGGGCTATTGTGATTAAAACTGGATAAAAATTACATCTCTAATTACAATGTCAAATGTTTATTTTGATATGAATGATGCCGAAAAGTAAAAATCAAATAGATCAAGTGTTGAGATTATAAATGTACATGTATTATTAATACATACAGACGAGTGAGCTCTTGTTACAATGATTCCTCAATCTGATGATGTAAAACTTATACGGTACCAATTTTGATGCACCAGATGCGCATTTCGACAAATAATGTCTCTTCAGTGATGCTCAACCCAAATGTTTGAAATCCGAAATAACTATGAAGTTTTAGAGCTAGATATGGCCAAAACCAGCATGCCAAAAAAGTGGAGCCAAATTCGTCCAAGGATAAGAGCTATGCATGAGGGAGATAATCCTTAATTTTGAAATGAATTTCTAAATTTTATAACAGCAATTAAATATACATCCGTATTTTCAAGCTAGTAACGAAGTACTTAGCTACTGGGCTGTAGAGACCCTCGGGGATTAACAGTCCACCAGCAGAGGCCTCGAACCAGGGGTCATAATGTAAAACTTATACGGTACCAATTTTGATGCACCAGATGCGCATTTTGACAAATAATGTCTCTTCAGTGATGCTCAACCGAAATGTTTGAAATCCGAAATAACTATGAAGTTTGAGAGCTAAATATAGCCAAAACCAGCGTGCCAAAAAAGTGGAGCCAAATTCGTCCAAGGATAAGACCTATGCATAAGGGAGATAATCCTTAATTTTGAAATGAATTTCTAATAAAAATTACAGGCAGAGGCGTTGGTTGGCGACAGTGGATTCCGGAAAATACTCCAGGGATTTAATGTCGATACCTGGGCATTGTGGTAGATGAATGTCATTTAATGTTACTCAAAGAATCTGAGAGGCAAGTTTAATAGTCATCTAGCTAATAGTTCTTTATATATATGTAATAGCACTTAGTTCCAACAACACCCGATACCTAAGTGTCGGATCCACAACATGGATACAAGGTCAAATACAAAAAATTATATAAAGCACTAAAATGACCAACGACACGAACAACCAGATTGTCAAATTTGCAGGACGACCCGTCCCTTCTTCAGGACAAACGAAAAGAATTACATAATGTGACCAATATCAACAGAGAATAATAACAAAAACTACATATAAGTACATCTAGCACTACAACTACACTAATCTACAAACGTATTTACAACGCAGACTACATGGTTTTTGTTTTGTTTTTCGGTCTTTAGGTTTGCCAATCAATGTTAAAAGTGGAGCGAATTAGGACATGCCTTATTCGTCCAAAGAGCTGTTATCCTTTAAAACCCATTCATTTCTGATATAAGATCAGTAATAACTAGTACTTATTGTAACGGGGACCGTTACACATGTTCCCCAAACATTCCCCCATTTAGTAAGTGGTGACATTTATTTCAGTACAAGTTGTTTTGACCATTGCAAACTGTGTAGTATGTGAATATATAAGTATATTATAACGTTCAGTCCATTTCATACTAGTTCAAATCAGTTATAAAGATATGAGAGTTTTGTGCACGTGCACGTACGTGCATATAAATAATTCGACCATCTCGATACATTAGAAGTCTTACCATATGAGTACAAGAGAAGTTTCACAACAGTTCAATGAATAACGAGAAATTAACGGCAACTCAAACCTACAAAGACCGAAATCAATGCACGTGCATACACGTGCGCGTGAGTACAACACAGTAATTTTGTTGATGCTAATCAATAGACATTTGAACAATATACTTACTATATAAATTTGGTATTGATTGCTTCACTCATAAGAAAGTTATTGAGATTTCAAAATCGTCCAATCAGAATTAAGCGCACGTGTATGCGCGTGCAGGGAAGTGATTTTGACACTATTAATAAATTCAGAGGCCCAAAACATACCTGCAACCTAAATTTCAATCCTATTCATTGCAATTTAAAAATGTTATAGACCAATACTTGAATTTAGACGTCAAAAATTACAATGCACGCACATTCACGCGCACGTGATTTTGATAATGGAAAATTTGTTGACACCATTTCATAGACATTCATATCATAGATCTTCAGGGTAAATTTGAATTCATTTGAGTTTTTAATTCAATAGTTATAACCATTTTAGTACCCCAAAAATGAAAGAAAAGATATCCACGAGCATACACGAGCACGTGAGCATGACTCAGCATCAATGTTGATGTCATTCAATAGACATTTGATAGATATACCTACAGTATAAATTTCATATTGTTTCCATCATTTATAAGAAAGTTATGGCGATTTGAAAATCGTCCAATCACAATTTAGCACACGTGCATGCACGTGCCGGATGGTAATTATGACTGTATACTTTTGTTAAGAATATAAAGATACATATACAAGACAAGTTTGAAAAGATTTTGACAAAAAACAAAAAAGTTATGGTCATTGAAAGAATTGAACGTTCAAATGTCAATGCGCGTGCGTGCGCATGCGCGTTTTCAATTTTTTAAACATAGAATTGTAGATATTTATAATCTTTACCTATCCTGTAAATATCATCAAATTGTCTTAATTTACATGAAAGTTATAAATGGTTTTGTATTATCCAATCAAATTGAAGCACACGTGCATGAGCGTGCAGAATTGAAATTTTGACGATGTGAAACGGTTTAGGGTCTCAAGTTATACCTGCGATATAAATATCAAACGATTTCATTGAAAAATAAAAAAGTTAGACGCATTCCAAAGTTTGTAAACAAAAAATCCAATGCACGTGCATGCACATGCATGCATTTTCAGACAAAATGACGTTCGTTCCGCACATCTACAAAGAGTATTCTATCATCCTAAAAAGGTTTCGTCTTGATCCCTTCAGTAGTTTCTGAGAACACTCGTGGACAAAAAAGGGTGACAAGAATAAAGAAAGAATAATAATAACTAGTACTTATTGTAACGGGGACCGTTACACATGTTCCCCAAACATTCCCCCATTTAGTAAGTGGTGACATTTATTTCAGTACAAGTTGTTTTGACCATTGCAAACTGTGTAGTATGTGAATATATAAGTATATTATAACGTTCAGTCCATTTCATACTAGTTCAAATCAGTTATAAAGATCTGAGAGTTTTGTGCACGTACGTGTATGCACGTGCATATGAATAATTCGACCATCTCGATACATTAGAAGTCTTACTATATGAGTACAAGAGAAGTTTCACAACTGTTCAATGAAAAACGAGAAAATAACGGCAACTCAAAACTACAAAGACCGAAATAAATGCACGTGCATACACGTGCGCGTGAGTACAACACAGCAATTTTGTTGATGCTAATCAATAGACATTTGAACAATATACTTACTATATAAATTTGGTATTGATTGCTTCACTCATAAGAACGTTATTGAGATTTCAAAATCGTCCAATCAGAATTAAGCGCACGTGCATGCGCGTGCGGGAAAGTGATTTTCACACTATTAATAAATTCAGAGGCCCAAAACATACCTGCAACCTAATTTTCAAACCTATTCATTGCAATCTCAAAATGGTATAGACCAATACTTAAATTTAGACGTCAAAAATTACAATGCACGCGTATTCACGCGCACGCGATTTTGGTAATGGAAAATTTGTTGACACCATTTCATAGACATTCATATCATAGATCCCCAGGGTAAATTTGAATTCATTTCAGTTTTTAATTCAATAGTTATAACCATTTTTGTACCCGAAATGAAAGAAAAGCTATGCACGTGCATACACGGGCACGTGAGTATGACTCAGCATCAATGTTGGTGTCATTCAATAGATATTTGATAGATATACTTACAGTATAAATTTCATATTGTTTCAATCATTTGTAAGAAAGTTATGGCGATTTGAAAATCGTCCAATCACAATTTAGCAGACGTGCATGCACGTGCCGGATGGTAATTATGACTATACACTTTTGTTAAGAATATCAACATACATATACAATACAAGTTTGAAAAGATTTGGACAAAAAAGAAAAAAGTTAGGGTCATTGAAAGAATTGAACCTTCAAAAGACAATGCACGTGCGTGCGCATGCGCGTTTGCAATTTTTATTACATTGATCTGTAGATATTTGACTTGTCTACCTATCCTGTAAATATCATTAAATTTCCTTGATTGGCATGAATGATATAAACGGTTTTGTATTATCCAATCAAATTGAAGCACACGTGCATGCGCGTGCAGAATTGAAATTTTGACGATGCCAAACAGTTAAGGGTCCCTTGTTATACCTACGATATAAATAGCAAACGATTTCATTGAAAAATAAAAAAGTTAGACTCATTCCAAAGTTGGTAAACAAAAAATCCAATGCACGTGCATGCACATGCATGCATTTTCAGACAAAATGACATTCGTTCCGCACATCTACATATGCTATACTATCATCCTAAAAAGGTTTCATATTGATCCCTTGAGTAGTTTCTGAGAACACTCGTGGACAAAAAAGTCCCAAGAAGAAAGAAAGAAAAATAATAATAAGAAGAAGAAACAGAGTAAAACCAATATGTTCCCAAACTTTGTTTGGGGAACATAATAAGAAACAGAGTAAAACCAATATGTTCCCAAACTTTGTTTGGGGAACATAATAACTAGTACTTATTGTAACGGGGACCGTTACAGATGTTCCCCAAACATTCCCCCATTTAGCAAGTGGTGTCATTTATTTCAGTACAAGTGGTTTTGACCATTGCAAACTGAGAAACATGTGAATATATAACTATCTTATAACGTTCAGTCCATTTCATACTAGTTCAAATCAGTTATAAAGATCTGAGAGTTTTGTGCACGTGCACGTACGTGCATGTACGTGCATATAAATAATTCGACCATCTCGATACATTAGAAGTCTTACTATATGAGTACAAGAGAAGTTTCACAACTGTTGAATGAAAAACGAGAAATTAACGGAAACTCAAAACTACAAAGACCGAAATCAATGCACGTGCATACACGTGCTTGTGAGTACGACACAGAAATTTTGTTGATGCTATTCAATAGACATTTGAACAATATACTTGCTATATGAATTTGGTATCGATTGCTTCACTCATAAGAAAGTTATGGGGATTTCAAAATCGTCCAATCAGAATTAAACGCACGTGCATTCGCGTGCAGGGAAGTGATTTTGAGACTATTAATAAATTGAGAGGCACAAAACATACCTGCAACCTAATTTTCAAACCTATTCATTGCAATCTCAAACTGTTATAGACGAATACTTAAATTTAGACGTCAAAAATTACAATGCACGCGCATTCACGCGCACGCGATTTTGATAATGGAAAATTTGTTGACACCATTTCACAGACATTCATATCATAGATCCTCAGGGTAAATTTGAATTCATTTCAGTTTTTAATTCAATAGTTATGACCATTTTAGTATCTGAAAAATGAAAGAAAAGATATGCACGTGCATACACGGGCACGTGAGTATGACTCAGCATCAATGTTGATGTCATTCAATAGACATTTGATAGATATACTTACAGTATAAATTTCATATTGTTTCCATCATTTATAAGAAAGTTATGGCGATTTGAAAATCGTCCAATCAGAATTTAGCACACGTGCATGCACGTGCCGGATGGCAATTATGACTGTACACTTTTGTTAAGAATATCAAGATACATATACAAGACAAGTTTGAAAAGATTTTGACAAAAAACAAAAAAGTTAGGGTCATTGAAAGAATTGAACGTTCAAATGTCAATGCGCGTGCGTGCGCATGCGCGTTTGCATTTTTTTTGACACAGAATTGTAGATATTTATAATCTTTACCTATCCTGTAAATATCATTAAATTGTCTTAATTTACATGAAAGTTATTAATGGTTTTGTATTATCCAATCAAATTGAAGCACACGTGCATGCGCGTGGAGAATTGAAATTTTGACGATGTGAAACGGTTTAGGGTCTCAAGTTATACCTGCAATATAAATATCAAACGATTTCATTGAAAAATAAAAAAGTTAGACGCATTCCAAAATTTGTAAACAAAAAATCCAATGCACGTGCATGCACATGCATGCATTTTCAGACAAAATGACGTTCGTTCAGCACATCTACAAAGAGTATTCTATCATCCTAAAAAGGTTTCATCTTGATCCCTTCAGTAGTTTCTGAGAACACTCGTGGACAAAAAAGGGTGACAAAAATAAAGAAAGAATAATAATAATAACTAGTACTTATTGTAACGGGGACCGTTACACATGTTCCCCATACATTCCCCCATTTAGGAAGTGGTGCCATTTATTTCAGTACAAGTGGTTTTGACCATTGCAAACTGTGTAGCATGTGAATATATAAGTATCTTATAACATTCAGTCCATTTCATGCTAATACAAATCAGTTATAAAGATCTGAGAATTTTGTGCACGTGCACGTACGTGCATGCACTTGCTGATAAGTAATTTGATCATCTCGATGCATCACAAGTCTTACCATATGAGTACAAGAGAAGTTTCACAACAGTTCAATGAAAAACGAGAAATTAACGGCAACTCAAAACTACAAAGACCGAAATAAATGCACGTGCATACACGTGCGCTTGAGTACCACACAGCAATTTTGTTGATGCTAATCAATAGACATTTGAACAATATACTTACTATATGAATTTGATATCGATTGCTTCACTCATAAGAAAGTTATTGGGATTTCAAAATCGTCCAATCAGAATTAAGTGCACGTGCATGCGCGTGCAGGGAAGTGATTTTGAGACTATTAATAAATTGAGAGGCACAAAACATACCTGCAACCTACTTTTCAAAGCTATTCATTGCAATCTCAAAATGTTATAGAACAATACTTAAATTTAGACGTCAAAAATTACAATGCACGCGCATTCACGCGCACGCGATTTTGATAATGGAAAATTTGTTAACACCATTTCATAGACATTCATATCATAGATCCTCAGGGTAAATTTGAATTCATTTCAGTTTTTAATTCAATAGTTATAGCCATTTTAGTACCCGAAAAATGAAAGAAAAGCTATGCACGTGCATACACGGGCACGTGAGTATGACTGAGCATCAATGTTGATGTCTTTCAATAGGCATTTGATAGATATACTTACAGTATAAATTTCATATTGTTTCAATTATTTACAAGAAAGTTATGGCGATTTGAAAATCGTCCAATCAGAATTTAGCACACGTGCATGCACGTGCCGGATGGTAATTATGACTATACACTTTTGTTAAGAATATCAAGATACATATACAATACAAGTTTGAAAAGATTTGGACAAAAAACAAAAAAGTTAGGGTCATTGAAAGAATTGAACCTTCAAAAGACAATACACGTGCGTGCGCATGCGCGTTTGCAATTTTTATTACATCGACCTGTAGATATTTGGCATGTCTACCTATCCTGTAAATATTATTAAATTTCCTTAATTGGCATGAATGTTATAAACGCTTTTGTATTATCCAATCAAATTGAAGCACACGTGCATGCGCGTGCAGAATTGAAATTTTGACGATGCCAAACAGTTAAGGGTCCCATGTTATACGTACCATATAAATAGGAAACGATTTCATTGAAAAATAAAAAAAGTTAGACTTATTCCAAAGTTTGTAAACAAAAAATCCAATGCACGTGCATGCACATGCATGCATTTTCAGACAAAATGACATTCGTTCCGCACATCTACATATGCTATACTATCATCCTAAAAAGGTTTCATATTGATCTCTTGAGTAGTTTCTGAGAACACTCGTGGACAAAAAAGTCCCAAGAAGAAAGAAAGAAAAATAATAATAACTAGATTCGATCTCGTTGCGAGCAACGAGTGGGTCTTCCGTCCAAATTTAGATGTGATTAGATAAGAATTTGACTGACATTTTCGTTCATAAATAATGATACAAATATATTGTCTAGACGTACAATTTAGCTTTGGTAATGTTTTACAAATATTGATCATTTAAATGTTATAAATTAAAGACTCTCTCTAACTCTCGGCAACTAATTAAAGGGGTCAGCTTTTTTTCGAGAAAAAAGTTAATAATGTTATTTACTGTGATACAGATTCGACTGATCAGGCGAGTCATGCCGCCCGGAGGCCTATTTTTTAAATATCATTCTAGATATATCTCGCAAAACTGAACAAATTTTGTTCTACATGTCCTATGGAAATTTTCTTAAGAAAAAAGTTATTGATTGCGACATTTATCAGACTGTTAAGGCGAGTCATAAGGCCCGTGGGCCTTTTTCTTGATATCGTTTGAAAGATCTTGCAAACCTAAACAACTTTTGGTCTACATGTTTTATCAAAAGTTTCTCCAGAAAAAAGCTATTGATTGTGACACTAATCAAACTCTTCAGGCGAGCCATGAGGCCCGTTCGCCTTTTTCATGATGTTGTTCGAAACATCTTGCAAAACTGAACAACTTTTGCTCTAGATGTCTCATTAAAAGTTTCTTGACTAAAATGTTATATATTACAACAATAACCCAACTGTTCAGGTGAGCCATGAGACCCGCAGGCCTTATTCTTAACATTGTTAGTAACGCTTGCGAATCTGAACAATTTTTGTTCTACATATCTTATCAAAAGTTTCTCGAGAAAAAAGTTATTAATGTTATTAATTGTGATACAAATTCGACTGTTCAGGCGAGCAATGACGCCCGTAGGCCTATTTTTTGATATCATTAGATAGATCTTGCAAAACTGAACAACTTTTATTCTACATGTTTTATCAAAGTTTCGTGAGGAAAAAGTTAATCATTGTAACAGAAATTCAATGGTTCAGGCGAGCCATGAGGCCCATGGACCCATTTTTTGATACGGCACGAAAGATCTCAATAAACTGTACAACTTTTGTTATATATGTCTAAAAAAAATATTTACGAGTATAACGTTATGTGACATTTATCACTGTTAAGGCGAGTCATAAGGCCCGTGGGCCTTTTTCTTGATATCGTTTGAAAGATCTTGCAAAACTGAACAACTTTTGTTCTACATGTCTTTTCAAAAGATTCTCGAGAAAAAAGTTAGTAATTGTGACACTGATCAAATTGTTCAGGCGAGCCATGAGGCCCGTTGGCCTTTTTCATGATGTTGTTCGAAAGATCTTGCAAAACTGAACAACTTTTGTTCAAGATGTCTTATTAAAAGTTTCTTGACAAAAATGTTATAGATTGCAACAATAACCCAACTGTTCAGGTGAGCCATGAGACCCGCAGGCCTATTTATTAACATCGTTAGTTAACCTTTGCGAAACTGAACAACTTTTGTTCTACATGTCTTGTCAAAAGTTTCTCGAGAAAAAAGTTATTAATGTTATTAATTGTGATACAAATTCGACTGTTCAGGCGAGCCATGACGCCCTGAGGCCTAGTTTTTGATATCATTAGATAGATCTTGCAAACCTGAACAACTTTTATTCTACATGTCTTATCAAAAGTTTCGTGAGAAAAAAGTTAATCATTGTAACAGAAATTCAATGGTTCAGGCGAGCCATGAGGCCTATGGGCCCATTTCTTGATATGACACGAAAGATCTCAATAAACTGTACAACTTTTGTTATATATGTCTAAGCAAAATATTTACGAGTAAATAGTTATGATTTAAAACGTGGAGAAAAATGAGACACTTTTTAAAACTCCATTTTCGACCCCTACCGAGCTTCCATACTAGGCGCTTCCGGAAATTTTGAAAACCTAGGTGCACAACTACAACATGTCGTCTAACATCACTGAAAATTTCAGCACTCTAGCTTTTATCGTTTTTGAGTTTTTGTCTGGACAAAATGGTCATCTGAAAATCGATAAAAGGGGGATAACTTCCAACCGGAAGTGATTTTTCAAAAATTGAAACGGCGGTACAAACTTCAAATGGCAACGCATCAATCCTGAAAATTTGAAGCAAATTGATCCAGCCATCTCCGAGAAATCTTCTGCACAAAAATCGGTAAGGAGAAAAAAAAAGAATAATAATAATAACTAGACACGATCTCGTTGCGAGCAACGAGTAGGTCTTCCGTCCGATTTGTTGATGCACTCAGAGTTAAAAAAAAAAAAAAAAGACAAATGAGTCCCAATTTAGTTTCCGACTTTAAGACACTTTAGATATAATCAATTTTTCATATCATAAGCTTCTGAAGCAAAGTTGCGGTGAAATTCGTTTGAAATTCGACTCTCCAGGCGAGCCATAAGGCCCGCGGGACTATTTCTTGATGTCATTTGTTAGCCCTCTATAGACTCAACAACTTTAGTTCTATATGTCTTTACAAAATATTTACCTGTAAAAAGTTATTGAGATCGACCGATATCGACAAAAAATCGACTCTACAGGCGAGCCATTAGGACCATAGGCCTATTTCTTGATATCAATCGATAGATCTCGATAAACTGAACAACTTTTGTTCAATATGTCCTTACAAAATATTTACCAGTTACAAGTTTTTGAAATCGACTGATATCGACAAAAATCGACTCTACAGGCGAGCCATGAGGCCCACAGACCCATTTTTTGATATTGATCGATAGGTTATGACACATTGAACAACTTTTGTTCAATAATGCTTTTCAAAAAATATGTCGTTTTAAAGATATGAGGCGTCAAATATTTACGATTTTGGCCCTTAAAATCTCTAATTACGTAACATATGATCTACTTTTTGATTTGATAAGATCAAGCTCGTTGAGATGAACATTTCCGCTTCTACAACTTATTATAAAATATTAATAGTTTCTGAGATATTCTCAAAAACATTTGGACCCTTCTGAACCCCTAATTTAAAGGGCCAGCCCGTTTTGCTTGATATCGTAAGAAAGGCCTTGTCATTTTAAACATTTTTTGCTCAACAAGTATTTAGAAATTCTTTACCGTTCTCGAGTTATCTCTACAGGAAATATTTAGGGGCCAAACTGTAGCTCCCTAACGGGGCCACATAGGGAAAAAACGAAATGTACATATTGTTTAGATTATCATTCTGAACAACTTTTGTTCAATAATGCTTTTCCAAATATTTGTCGTTTTCAAGATATGAGGCGTCAATTATTTATGATTTTGGCCCTTAAAATCCCTTATTACGTAACATATGACCTACTTTTTGATTTGATAAGAACAAGCTCGTTTAGATGAACATTTCCGCTTCAATGACTTATTACAAAATATTAATAGTTTCTGAGATATTCTCATAAACCTTTGGACCCTTCTGGGCCCCTAATTTAAAGGGTCAGCCCCTTTTGCTTGATATCGTAAGAAAGGTCCGGACATTTCAAACATTTTTTGTTCAACAAGTATTTAGAAATTCTTTACCGTTCTCGAGTTATTTCTAGAAGTAATTTTTAGGGGCCAAACTGTAGCTCCCTAACGGGGCCACATAGGGTAAAAACGAAATATGTATATTGTTCAGATCATCATTCTGAACAACTTTTGTTCTTTATTGCTTTTCAAAATATTTGTCGTTTTCGAGATACAAGGGGTAAAAAATTTATGGTTTTGGCCCTTAAAATCCCTTATTACGTAACATATGACCTAAATTTTTATATGAATAGATTTGGATTGTTGAGATGAACATTTTTTGTTCTTTGACTTATACCAAAATATTAACGATTTTTGAGATATTTGATCTAGACTTTGAGCCCTTCTAGATCCCTAATTTAAGGGGCTAGCCCCTAAATCTTGATATTTTCGAAAAGATCTCGTAAATGTGCACAACTTTTGTTCTACATGTCTTAACAAAATATTTGCAAGAAAAAAGATATTGGAGATCAAAGGTCAAAAATCGCCGAAATCGGCTAAAAATTTTGCCATCCATTTTTTCAGGTCCAGGCGAGCGTTTAGGCAAATCGCCTCCGGTAAAATCGAATCCCCCACAAATCTTCTAAAATGTTTACTCTATCTTGTGTAGAAATTTCAAGACTCTAGCTTCAAAACTAACGGAGGAGATGTGTGGACAACAAGGCCCTTCAAAAAGTCACTAAAAGAGAGATAACTCCTGACCGGAAGTGACGTCAAGCACGAAATTTTGCAAGCAAAGTCTCGTCACCAAAAGACATCTGTCCAGGCGAGCGTTTAGGCAAATCGCCTCCGGTAAAATCGAATCCCCCACAAATCTTCTAAAATGTTTACTCTATCTTGTGTAGAAATTTCAAGACTCTTGCTTCAAAACTAACGGAGGAGATGTGTGGACAACAAGGCCCTTCAAAAAGTCACTAAAAGAGAGATAACTCCTGACCGGAAGTGACGTCAAGCACGAAATTTTGCAAGCAAAGTCTCGTCACCAAAAGACATCTTTCCTGAAAATTTCGTGAAAATCGATCGAGAAATGGCTGAGAAAAACGCGTGTACTACCAAGGAAAATAATAATAATAATAATGAAGAAGAAGAACGCGAACAATAATAGTAAGGTCTTCCGCAGGAGACGGAAGACCTTAATTAATAATAAGAAACAGAGTAAAACCAATATGTTCCCAAACTTTGTTTGGGGAACATAATAATAATAAGAAACAGAGTAAAACCAGTATGTTCCCAAACTTTGTTTGGGGAACATAATAATAATAAGAAACAGAGTAAAACCAATATGTTCCCAAACTTTGTTTGGGGAACATAATAATAATAATAAGAAACAGAGTAAAACCAATATGTTCCCAAACTTCGTTTGGGGAACATAATAAGAAACAGAGTAAAACCAATATGTTCCCAAACTTCGTTTGGGGAACATAATAATAATAATAACTAGTACTTATTGTAACGGGGACCGTTACACATGTTCCCCAAACATTCCCCCATTTAGGAAATGGTGACATTTATTTCAGTACAAGTGGTTTTGACCAATGCAAACTGTGTAGGATGTGAATATATAACTATCTTATAACGTTCAGTCCATTTCATGCCAATACAAATCAGTTATAAAGATCTGAGAGTTTTGTGCACGTCCACGTACGTGTATGCACGTGCTGATAAGTAATTCGACCATCTCGATACATTAGAAGTCTTACTATATGAGTACAAGAGAAGTTTCACAACTGTTCAATGAAAAACGAGAAATTAACGGCAACTCAAAACTACAAACACCGAAATCAATGCACGTGCATACACGTGTGCATGAGTACCACACAGCAATTTTGTTGATACTATTCAATAGACATTTGAACAATATACTTACTATATGAATTTGGTATCGATTGCTTCACTCATAAGAAAGTTATTGGGATTTGAAATTCGTCCAATAAGAATTAAGCTCATGTGCATGTGCGTGGAGGGAAGTGATTTTGAGACTATTAATAAATTGAGAGGCCCAAAACATACTTGCAACCTAATTTTCAAACCTATTCATTGCAATCTCAAAATGTTATAGACCAATACTCAAATTTAGATGTCAAAAATTACAATGCACGCGCATTCACGCGCACGTGATTTTGATAATGGAAAATTTGTTGACACCATTTCACAGACATTCATATCATAGATCCTCAGGGTAAATTTGAATTCATTTGAGTTTTTAATTCAAGAGTTATGACCATTTTAGTACTCAAAAAATGAAAGAAAAGCTATGCACGTGCATACACGGGCACGTGAGTACGACTCAGCATCAATGTTGATGTCATTCAATAGACATTTGATAGATATACTTACAGTATAAATTTCATATTGTTTCCATCATTTATAAGAAAGTTATGGCGATTTGAAAATCGTCCAATAACAACTTAGCACACGTGCATCCACGTGGCGGATGGTAATTATGACTATACACTTTTGTTAAGAATATCAAGATACATATACAATACAAGTTTGAAGAGATTTTGACAAAAAACAAAAAAGTTATGGTCATTGAAAGAATTGACCATTCAAAAGACAATGCAAGTGCGTGCGCATGCGCGTTTGCCATTTTTCTTACATCGATCTGTAGATATTTGAAATGTCTACCTATCCTGTAAATATCATTAAATTTCCTTGATTGGCGTGAATGTTATAAACGGTTTTGTATTATCCAATCAAATTGAAGCACACGTGCATGCGCTTGCAGAATTGAAATTTAGACGATGCCAAACAGTTAAGGGTCCCAAGATATACCTACGATATAAATACCAAACGATTTCATTGAAAAGTAAAAAAGTTAGACGGATTCCAAAGTTTGTAAACAAAAAATCCAATCCACGTGCATGCACATGCATGCATTTTCAGAAAAATGACATTCGTTCCGCACATCTACATATGCTATACTATCATCCTAAAATGTTTTCATATTGATCCCTTGAGTAGTTTCTGAGAACACTCGTGGACAAAAAAGTCCCAAGAAGAAAGAAAGAATAATAATAATAACTAGACACTCATTACTAGTAATGAGTAGGTCTTCCGTTAGACCACTTCCGGTAAAGAGCTTTCTATTCCTACGAAAACCATTCAAATGTATCAGAAAATGTGCCTTAACAATGAATGAGAAATGTATTATCGAATTTCTTTCTCCTTTTTCGTAACTTCCGGTGACGACCGGAAGTGCTATTCAGATGCGTTTTCCTATAAATGACACCGACTCTTTACTGTCTATATTCCCTGAAAATTTCACGTCTCTATCTGAAAGAGTTCTCAACAAAAAGAAGTAGACTAAAGAAAGAAAAAGTAGTGGGTTACTACCGACCGGAAGTCAATTTTGAAAAACAAAATTATCGAAACTTTAGAAGTTGATACTTTTATTAAGACATGTGAAAATCATATGAAAGACTTCAAATACAAGCGAGATTTATGGGGACAAAGAGACGAAAAGTAAAAAGGTATTTTATCAAGAAACCGGAAGTAGTTGTTTTGACTACCGACGGAGTCAATATTCTTTTGACACTTTCAAAGAGAGTTAATAAACTAGTATAGGTTTCAATTTAAAAGAAAAAGTTTGAAATTTGCGATTCTTTCAATCACTTCCGGTGACGACAGGAAGTGACGGTCGACATGTTCAATCCTCTACTGCACGCCTGCAAACGGAGATTTATCATCCCTGAATAATTGATGAACCTATATTTTACCTTTTCCAAGAAAAATGCTGGACAAAATTCCTTTTGAGAAACAGAAAATCGGCCATATTATCCGACCGGAAGTGAATTTTGTAAAAACAAAAATAATTATAGCAAGGTCATTTCATAAGACATTATTCCTGAAAATTTCAGCCATCTCTGAGAAATCACTCGAAAAAATCGGAAAATCGACATTTTTTCAAATACTTCCGGTATAGACCGGAAGTGACGGACAAAAAAATTGAATGTATGTGTACAATGGACTAATGCTAGTTGATCAACTCTACAAGTTTCAAGCGTCTATCTATATTCATTATTGAGAAACTGAAAAAACAAGGTTTGAATATGTCCACCCTATATCTCACGACCGGAAGTGAATGTTTTCAAAAATATTTAAATTTACTCTAGACATTTATAGTGTCTATAACATATGTAAATTTCAAATCATTAACTTGTTTCATGACCGAGATTTATGGCACTGAAAAATGAGAGAATGAATAGTCTTTCTTTGATATAACCGGAAGTTGGAGATTCAACTTCCGGTGGGGTCAACATTTTTTTGAGAATCAGAACGAGACCTAATAAACCAATATAGGTTTCAATTTAAAAAAAAAAAGTTGGAAATTTATGATTTATTAATCACTTCCGGTGACGACCGGAAGTGACGACCGACATTTTTAACCCCCTACTGCAAGCTTACAAAGTGAGATCTATTAATTCTGAAAATTTGATGACTTTATCTTTTACCGTTTCTGAGAAAAACGCTCGACAACGAAAACAGCTAATAAGCCGTATTTGCCGACCGGAAGTAAAATTTACAAAAATATTTGACGTTACTCTAGACATCTATAGTGACTATAATATATGTAAAACTCAACTCATTAACTAGTTTCATGTCCGAGATTTATGGCACTGAAAAATGAGAGAATGAATGATCTTTCTTTGATATAACCGGAAGTTGGAGATTCAACTTCCGGTGGGATGAACATCTTTTGAGAATTAAAACAAGACCTAGTAAACCGATATAGGTTTCAATTTGAAAGAAAAAAGTTTGAAATTGATGATTCCTTTAATCACTTCCGGTGACGACCGGAAGTGACGGCGACAAAAAATAATACGTGCATGCACCATAGAGAAAATAGATCTATCATCCCTGAAAGTTTCATTCGATTATCTTTAGTGGTTTTCAAGTTTACCCCCGGACAAAGTTTCTTTCAAAAACCGGAAAATCAGACGTATCTCACGAACGGAAGTGAATTTTGAAAATATGAAAAAAATTCCTCGAGGTACCATCGTTCCCTATAACCTGTGAAAGTTTCAGGAAAATCCATCCAACGGTCTCGGAGACGAAAGGGAAAAAAATAATAAGAAGAAGAAGAAGAAGAAAAAACAGTAGAATCACTAGAAGGTCTTCCGTTGGAAACGGAAGACCTTAACTAGTACTTATTGTAACGGGGACCGTTACAGATGTTCCCCAAACATTCCCCCATTTAGCAAGTGGTGTCATTTATTTCAGCACAAGTGGTTTTGACCATTGCAAACTGTGTTGTATGTAAATATATAACTATCTTATAATGTTCAGTGCATTTCATACTAGTTCAAATCAGTTATAAAGATCTGAGAGTTTTGTGCACGTGCACGTACGTGCATATAAATAATTCGACCATCTCGATACATTAGAAGTCTTACTATATGAGTACAAGAGAAGTTTCACAACTGTTCAATGAAAAACGAGAAATTAACGGCAACTCAAAACTACAAACACCGAAATCAATGCACGTACATACACGTGCGCGTGAGTACGACACAGCAATTTCGTTGATGCTAATCAATAGACATTTGAATAATATACTTACTATATGAATTTGGCATCGATTGCTTCACTCATAAGAAAGTTATTGGGATTTCAAAATCGTCCAATAAGAATTAAGCGCACGTGCATGCGCGTGCAGGGAAGTGATTTTGAGACTATTAATAAATTGAGAGGCCCAAAACATACCTGCAACCTACTTTTCAAACCTATTTATTGCAATCTCAAAATGTTATAGAACAATACTTAAATTTAGACGTCAAAAATTACAATGCACGCGCATTCACGCGCACGTGATTTTGATAATGGAAAATTTGTTAACATCATTTCATAGACATTCATATCATAGATCCTCAGGGTAAATTTGAATTCATTTCAGTTTTTAATTCAATAGTTATAGCCATTTTAGTACCCGAAAAATGAAAGAAAAGCTATGCACGTGCATACACGCGCACGTGAGTATGACTGAGCATCAATGTTGATGTCATTCAATAGGCATTTGATAGATATACTTACAGTATAAATTTCATATTGTTTCGATTATTTACAAGAAAGTTATGGCGATTTGAAAATCGTCCAATCAGAATTTAGCACACGTGCATGCACGTGGCGGATGGTAATTATGACTATACACTTTTGTTAAAAATATCAAGATACATATACAATACAAGTTTGAAAAGATTTGGACAAAAAACAAAAAAGTTATGGTCATTGAAAGAATTGAACCTTCAAAAGACAATACACGTGCGTGCGCATGCGCGTTTGCAATTTTTATTACATCGATCTGTAGATATTTGACATGTCTACTTATCCTGTAAATATCATTAAATTTCCTTAATTGGCATGAATGTTATAAACGCTTTTGTATTATCCAATCAAATTGAAGCACACGTGCATGCGCGTGCAGAATTGAAATTTTGACGATGCCAAACAGTTAAGGGTCATGTTATACCTACGATATAAATAGCAAACGATTTCATTGAAAAATAAAAAAGTTAGACTAATTCCAAAGTTTGTCAACAAAAAATCCAATGCACGTGCATGCACATGCATGCATTTTCAGACAAAATGACATTCGTTCCGCACATCTACATATGCTATACTATCATCCTAAAAAGGTTTCATATTGATCCCTTGAGTAGTTTCTGAGAACACTCGTGGACAAAAAAGTCCCAAGAAGAAAGAAAGAATAATAATAATAATAACTAGTACTTATTGTAACGGGGACCGTTACAGATGTTCCCCAAACATTCCCCCATTTAGCAAGTGGTGTCATTTATTTCAGTACAAGTGGATTTCACCATTGCAAACTGTGAAACATGTGAATATATAACTATTTTATAACGTTCAGTCCATTTCATGTTAATACAAATCAGTTATAAAGATCTGAGAGTTTTGTGCACGTGCACGTACGTGCATATACATAATTCGACCATCTCGATACATTAGAAGTCTTACTATATGAGTACAAGAGAAGTTTCACAACTATTCAATGAAAAACGAGAAATTAACGGCAACTCAAAACTACAAAGACCGAAATCAATGCACGTGCATACACGTGCGCGAGAGTACCACACAGCAATTTTGTTGATGCTATTCAATATACATTTGAACAATATACTTACTATATGAATTTGGTATCGATTGCTTCACTCATAAGAAAGTTATTGGGATTTTAAAATCGTCCAATTAGAATTAAGCGCACGTGCATGCGCGTGCAGGGAAGTGATTTTGAGACTATTAATAAATTGAGAGGCCCAAAACATACCTCCAACCTAATTTTCAAACCTATTCATTGCAATCTCAAAATGTTATAGACCAATACTTAAATTTAGACGTCAAAAATTACATTGCACGCGCATTCACGCGCACCCGATTTTCACAATCGAAAATTTGTTGACACCATTTCATAGACATTCATATCATAGATCCTCAGGGTAAATTTGAATTCATTTGAGTTTTTAATTCAATAGTTATGACCATTTTAGTACCCGAAAAATGAAAGAAAAGCTATGCACGTGCATACACGGGCACGTGAGTATGACTCAGCATCAATGTTGATGTCATTCAATAGATATTTGATAGATATACTTACAGTATAAATTTCATATTGTTTCCATCATTTATAAGAAAGTTATGGCGATTTGAAAATCGTCCAATCAGAATTCAGCACACGTGCATGCACGTGCCGGATGTTAATTACAACTATACACTTTTGTTAAGAATATCAAGATACATACACAATACAAGTTTGAAAAGATTTAGACAAAAAACAAAAAAGTTAGGGTTATGGAAAGAATTGAACCTTCAAAAGACAATACACGTACGTGCGCATGCGCGTTTGCAATTTTTATTACATCGATCTGTAGATATTTGACATGTCTACTTATCCTGTAAATATCATTAAATTTCCTTAATTGGCATGAATGTTATAAACGGTTTTGTATTATCCAATCAAATTGAAGCACACGTCCATGCGCGTGCAGAATTGAAATTTTGACGATGCCAAACAGTTCAGGGTCCCTTGTTATACCTACGATATAAATAGCAAACGATTTCATTGAAAAATAAAACAGTTAGACTGATTCCAAAGTTTGTCAACAAAAAATCCAATGCACGTGCATGCACATCCATGCATTTTCAGACAAAATGACATTCGTTCCGCACATCTACATATGCTATACTATCATCCTAAAAAGGTTTCATATTGATCCCTTGAGTAGTTTCTGAGAACACTCGTGGACAAAAAAGTCCCAAGAAGAAAGAAAGAATAATAATAATAATAACTAGTACTTATTGTAACGGGGACCGTTACAGATGTTCCCCAAACATTCCCCCATTTAGGAAGTGGTGCCATTTATTTGAGTACAAGTGGTTTTGACTATGGCAAACTGTGTAGCATGTGAATAGATAACTATTTTATAACGTTCAGTCCATTTCATGCTAATACAAATCAGTTATAAAGATCTGAGAGTTTTCTGCACGTGCACGTACGTGTATGCACGTACTGATAAGTAATTTGACCATCTCGATACATTACAAGTCTTACTATATGAGTACAAGAGAAGTTTCACAACAGTTCAGTGAATAACGAGAAATTAACGGCAACTCAAAACTACAAAGACCGAAATCAATGCACGTGCATACACGTGCGCGTGAGTAAGACACAGCAATTTTGTTGATGCTAATGAATAGTCATTTGAACAATATACTTACTATATAAATTTGGTATTGATTGCTTCACTCATAAGAAAGTTATTGAGATTTCAAAATCGTCCAATCAGAATTAAGAGCACGTGCATGCGCGTGCAGGGAAGTGATTTTGACACTATTAATAAATTCAGAGGCCCAAAACATACCTGCAACCTAAATTTCAATCCTATTCATTGCAATTTAAAAATGTTATAGACCAATACTTGAATTTAGATGTCAAAAATTACAATGCACGCGCATTCACGCGCACGCAATTTTGATAATGGAAAATTTGTTGACACCATTTCATAGACATTCATATCATAGATCCTCAGGGTAAATTTGAATTCATTGCAGTTTTTAATTCAATAGTTATAACCATTTTAGTACCCGAAAAATGAAAGAAAAGCTATGCACGTGCATACACGGGCACGTGAGCATGACTCAGCATCAATGTTGATGTCATTCAATAGACATTTGATAGATATACTTACAGTATAAATTTTATATTGTTTCCATCATTTATAAGAAAGTTATGGCGATTTGAAAATCGTCCAATCACAATTTAGCACACGTGCATGCACGTGCCGGATGGTAATTATGACTGTACGCTTTTCTTAAGAATATCAAGATACATATACAATACAAGTTGGAAAAGATTTTGACAAAAAACAAAAAAGTTATGGTCATGGAAAGAATTGAACCTTCAAAAGACAATGCACGTGCGTGCGCATGCGCGTTTGCAATTTTTGTTACATCGATCTGTAGATATTTGGCATGTCTACCTATCCTGTAAATATCATCAAATTTCTTTAATTGGCATGAATGTTATAAACGGTTTTGTATTATCCAATCAAATTGAAGCACACGTGCATGCACGTGCAGAATTGAAATTTTGACGATGCCAAACAGTTAATGGTCCCAAGATATACCTACGATATAAATAGCAAACGATTTCATTGAAAAATAAAAAAGTTAGACTTATTCCAAAGTTTGTAAACAAAAAATCCTATGCACGTGCATGCACATCCATGCATTTTCAGACAAAATGACATTCGTTCCGCACATCTACATATGCTATACTATCATCCTAAAAAGGTTTCATATTGATCCCTTGAGTAGTTTCTGAGAACACTCGTGGACAAAAAAGTCCCAAGAAGAAAGAAAGAAAAATAATAATAATAATAAGAAACAGAGTAAAACCAATATGTTCCCAAACTTCGTTTGGGGAACATAATAACTAGTTCTAATTGTAACGGGGACCGTTACAGATGTTCCCCAAACCTCCCCCAATTAAAAAGTGATGTCCTTGTGAATCTATAGGAAAAAATCATTTTATTTTAGCCTTTAATTACATGTAGTACGTTCAATATGGTCATTTCAGTACCAAGAAATGAAAGAAAGCGTTGCACGTGCATACACGCGCACACGTGTATGATTCCGAATTTTTGTTGATGTCGTTCAACAGGCATTTGTATCATATACCCACAGTATGAATTTCATAACGTTTCCACCAAATATAAGGAAGTTATAGCGATTTTAAAATCGTCCAATCAGAAATCAGCACACGTGCATGCACGTGCTGAGCAGTAATTCTAACCACTGCAATTTGTAAGGAGTACCAAGATACATCTAAACCCCTAATATGAATAGAATTTGATGAAAAACAAAAACGTTATCGTCCTTTAAAAATTCAACATTTAAAAAACGTTGCACGCGCATGTGCGTGTGCGTTGGCATTTTTTGTTACACCAACATATAGATGCACATATTGTCTACATATGCTGTGAATATCATCTCATTCGCTTCATAAATAAGATAGTTACAAACGTTTTAGCATTATCCAATCAAAATGAAGCGCACGTGCATGCGCGTGCAAATTGGTAATTTTGACCATGTAAATCAGTTAAGGGTCTCAATATCTACCTATGATATGAATTTCAAACCATTTCAATGAACAACAAAAAAGTTAGACTGATTCCAAAGTTAGCGTACAAATTTTGTAATGCGCGTGCACGCGCATGCGTGCGCGTGCTGGCAAAATAACTATTATTTTTCATATGTACAAATGATATACTATCATCCTATTTAGGTTTTATATCGCTTCCTTCAATATTCTGATTTTCCATTTTTTGTACCAAAATTGCAATGCACGTGCGCGCGCGTGCATGCACGTGTAAACAAAATGACTATCACTATGCACATCTACAAACGCTATACTATCATCCTGGAAAGTTTCATATCGATCCCTTTTGTAGTCTCTGAGAACACTACCGGACAAAAAAGTACCGGAGAAAAAGAATAATAATAATAAGAAGAAGAAACAGAGTAAAAACAATATGTTCCCAAACTTTGTTTGGGGAACATAATAAGAAACAGAGTAAAACCAATATGTTCCCAAACTTCGTTTGGGGAACATAATAATAATAAGAAACAGAGTAAAACCAATATGTTCCCAAACTTCGTTTGGGGAACATAATAATAATAAGAAACAGTAAAACCAATATGTTCCCAAACTTTGTTTGGGGAACATAATAACAACATAACACACTAAATGAACTAGCAACGACACACAGCAGCATTTAATGTTGTTACAATACAACGTACTATAATTACATAAATGTAAATACAAATTGGTATTAGTATAAAATTTAAACGTGTTGTCTGCTCCACGTGTTGTCCTAAACTGATTTTACATCGTTACTCGATTAAAACCGGTTCTACTGAACCGCATGACTGAACATACCTATACAGGTATTTGAATTGAAAACTTGAAATATCCGGAATAATCCATTCATTATAATTACCAAGTAGAAATTGATTTCTGTCTAATTTGTTCCTCAAACGAAAGAAATCACTTATCCAAAATGTACGAAGTGATAAAAATAGACTTAATTAATCTCAATGTTTGACGATTGATTATAGCCGGTAAAAGGACTCTTATTTCCAGTTCACCATGACGATGCGAGAGGTAAGACCTTGACAGAGTTGCCTCTAAACGATAGGGGTCTAATTATCATATTCTATCGAACTTTTCTCCGAAATTTTCAAGCGATGCAGCTGGTAAAAAGAAAACCAAGATGGCGGCGTGATATACCTTGTGAATATTATGTTTACAGGAAGACAATTTTTTATTATAGATATTGAAAACGTCAAGTGCCTGTGGTAAATTGTTATCAAAGTTTGTCTTTGTTTCATATTATATTCAATTTAAATACATCTCAATGTCTTTTCCATTTTCTTTGACCAAATATATATATATATATATATATATACGTTTGTCACCACAAGAGAAAACTAAATGAGTTTATTGGTATTTTTCTTTGTTATTAACAATTCATGCAACCGCAGTCCAATACAAAACTACTTCTTCACCATGTATCACTCCGTACTTTTGTGTTTACATGCTTTTTTCCATATTATAGAAAATTATGATGTTGAGTGGTAAAAACAGCTTGTTATAAATGTTAACTCTTTAACCAAAACAAATAATTTAATGGTAACAATATCACACAAGCACTTCTTTGTTTAGCCTAGACATCTGCTTTACTTATAACCTAGTGTATGGAAGATACACACAGCTGATACATGTAATAAAGACACACAATTCATTTTAGTAACAATTTATGTCCATCACATCACAGTTTCTTCTACTTCAGATGCTGGAATAGAATGTGATTGATTGTATCTTGTTTAACGCTCGAGAATTTTTCGCTTATATGGAGACGTCACCAACACAGGTGAAGGGCTTCAAATTTAGGCCTATGCTCGGCGCTTACAGCCATTGAGTAGTGAGGGTTCTTTAGCGTGCCACACTTACTGTGACACGGGTCATCCGTTTTTAAAGTCATCTCCGAGGATGCGTGACATTCACACCTGATGCCGAGCGTTTGGCGATGGAACTGTCACCATCTGTTTTAACGACTTAGGTCTGTCGCGGCCGGGATTCGAATCCCGGCCTTCCGCATGCGGGGCGAACGCTCTATCCTCTCGGCCACCGCCGCGGTTTAATAAAATGTGAAACACACATATTCTTATCTAATCATAAACAATAGTCATAATAAACTGCAGTAAATGGTATGTTCTGTGACCATGATCAATGAGAAAGAATCAACGAGAAAGTAATGTACTGAGATAACATAGCAATCTCAATATTTCATTTGCATCTGAAATAAATGTTATAATGTTCACACGTTTCATGAAAATCCATACAAATTTTCAAGAACAAATGTTTATTCAAACATGTGGATTGCGCAGACGACGAAAAGGAAATGACGGTCGGTGACGGTGTGTCATGGAGGACAATCCTTGATAGGCATTGTTGAATGGATTCCTCTCAGTTGTCAAGTCTTTGCAATTCAAGGAACGTATTGGGGAGTGTTCTAAACTATTTAGCTCCTGTAGGTCCTTTAAGATTTTTTTTCACATCCTCTCTGTAGGATGGTAGGTGGTGAAATCCCTTCTTACCCTTAATTCCACTCATAACATCAAAATGTTTTGCAATGTTAATAATGTGTGGATTTTCTTTGGAATGTTGGACAATGCTGTCTGCTGTCTAGAACAAGCCACTTTGCTGTCTCTATTTAGTATCTCTACGAATTCATCCAGAGCAATGTTGTTGCGACCACCTTGTAGATTGATGAATCTGTTAGCAATCAAACTTTCCTGTTGACTGGCAGAAAGTAAGCCGGATGTTAATGCTGTAAGATGAATTGATCCAATGCTGTATTTTGTCTTATTGGTCCTGTTGTAGATTGGCAATTCATACTTTGCTGATCTTACAGATCGTTTCCCATCCCCCATGTCCACAACACTGTCAAGATTTTAAGTAGCATTACAAGTTTGAATTGCATTGAAGTGTACTCCTGAAGTTGATCAGCATCAACGCTTTTCTTTTTGTTGGTCTTGGACTCTTTTCCTATTGGGATATTATTCATCTAACTCTCATGAGCTTACAACGAGCCCACATAAGTATATGTTTTTGGACAGAAGTGGCAGTGAATTCGCCCGTCTTCAAAACGTTGTACCCAATATTTGAATTTCCTGTAATCTCGCGTAATTGTTCACACACATCAGATGATCCATCAAAGAAATAGCTCTAGTATTCTACTGCAAACTTCATTCAACCACTGCTGTGTTTTTTCATCATTTGTAAAGTTGTTGAAGCTGCCAGGCAAGGGTATTTCTGAATCAACATCAATGTTCAAATCATCAAGGAACAAAAGAAGACACAATGCATCCAGAATAGTGTAGTATTAACATTTTGTGGGGACGGTATGCATTCTTCCGTTTCACATCTCTTACATTGAGTAAATTGCAGTAATAGTAAACTGTCCCCCTGTCTTGTGCACTTTGAATTGAAAAGGTCAATATGTAAATTGCCTGAAATATTATACACAACTACATGTATACTGACTTAAAGGAATAGTTATTATATATTTATTTCGGTGTATCTTGATTTATATGGACGAAGGGCGGTGACGAATGCGAAGCACGAATCTCCGCCCTTCGTCCAAATAAATCAAGATACACCGAAATAAATATTCAATAACTTACTTGTATCATGACCAATTAGAAATATAATATCTGTCATGTGACCAGTGGTTATTGCCTGATTTTTTTAATTACCCCAATGAAAAGTAAAGTTTTGTCAGGTGATCGCTTGGGTATTTTCCTCTTCCCGCTATGCATGTTCATCACGAACTTATCGTCCGATAGTTGGTGAGAGTGGATGTGCAAAATGTGTCTGATCAGACCACCCCCAACTATGATCATTGGCGATTTACAGGATTTAGGTTTACAGTTTTTATTCAATGATGGTCATGAGGATTTTCTCACAAACATGTGAGGATCACACATTTCGTGAAATTAAACTACACTGAAAAAAATAACTAGTAAAATACACTAAGCAAACTAGTAAAACTACTGTCCGTACAACCACTAATTTAAAAGTAGTTTTTACTAGGTGTTAAGTAAGTTTACTATTTGTTAACTAGTAATTTAACTAATCAGACAGTAAAACATTACTTCAGTCAATAGTAAATATTAGTATGCATTCAGTAGATTTACTAATTTTCCATTCCTGTATTCCATTGCCAAAATTATTAGCATTCTAGTAATTTAACTGATAGGACAAGTAAACTCGCCCTGATAATCCTTCAAAACTTGAATACAGAAGATAACATCAAGGACTTTATTCTGAAGTTAAAAGTTTACATGTCCAATAAAGAACAGCAAAAGAGTATTTTGTTACAAGCATAACACTGATAAGCTGCAGAGATGAATTTGAGTATAGGAGAGATTGGCCCAATCTAATTAAAATCAGATCCTAGGATACGCTCACAATCGCTATAATAGGACCCGACATAATCCCATTGGGGTCATGTCCACATGACCTTTTGCTTGGAATATTCATGAGAACTATCAGCCAGTCAGATTACGCCATACAGACAATGATGGCTACTCAGGCGGTTCCCGGCAATTCGTAAACAAGTTGCAGTAATCGCTTTCCCACGAAGTTTACTGCACACTATAAAATTGTTGTTCTCACATAAGGAATTCTAAACTTTCGCAATAATGCCGAATCTATTCCGTTCATACAAACAAGACGTACGATATAAAATACACCAAAATAAAATTAATTGTGAATTCCGATTTATGTATGAATAGGGATGGGTATGATTTGTGATGTGTTTTCGTTCAAACCAAACAATTGCAGCAGTTTTCCTTGAAATGTAAACACCGACGGTTTCAAAGCCAACGCGCTGCTTGGCTGATATAAAGTTCATCTGAACATGACCCCTAATCGGTTTATGTCAGATCTTCTTACGTAAAGTATCCGACGCGGATCTAAGAAGTCCGATTTTAATTAGATTGAGATTGGCCATATAGAAGTAAATACATGCGCAGTTGATCCTATTTTTGTAAAAATCCCAACTCCCGATTAATGTTTGTCAACACCCCTAAAATTCTTTGATCAATTTTTCTGTGCCCCCCCCCCCCCCGCCTTCATCTTTTAAACCTAGAAACACTTGTTGCAAAAACAAAAAAGTTTTTTTCCACAGGCTTAGGATATGCAATATTGAAAACATAAATGGAAGCTATTAGCCCGCAGAATGCTTGGAAAAAATTGTCACATTTGCAAAGTATTTCGTCCTCAATAATTAAGTCAAACGCATTGGTGTCCATCGACAAGATCTTCTGATTAATCTTGATTGCGATGGGGGATGCATCTTCTGTGGAATTTCTTGAACCTGTAATAAGGATTTTCTCAAACTTTTCTTTACACAGCAAGTAGAGATTGAAGATTGCCAAACAGTCATCAGCATCTATATCAACAAAAATAGAACAGTGTGTTAAAATGTATGAAGTTGCATATTAAAAGATTTGAAGCTGTGTGTCAAGACTAAGTCGTATGCAATTTTTTTTTAATATTGTGATGTTGTTCAAAAGTTTGGGGAAAAAATATCCAATTGCACAAATTATCATTTAATATTTTCGTTACATTGATGAGAGTTGGCATTTCTAATTAGCTGAACATTTTTATCGATACTCTCATCAATTAGCTGGAACTACATTTATTGATTATGCAAATATATGGTCAAATTTACATATTTTTCCTTCCAGAATACTTTTTGAAAACTTTATCATCAATATGGTATGAACAATGAGAAAGTTTCCCATCTAAATTTTCCTTGGATACCTCGATTATTAACCAGAAGTCTCTGATGAGACTGTAGCTCTACTGGTTTTTACTTAATTAACAAATGTAGCACTTAGACTTCAACCTATTGCAACAGTTATAAATAAAATAACAGATCCTTGGTTTAGTCTCTTTAGATATGAGTCAGGTTTAATTGCAATAGGACAAAAACTAGTAGGAGAATTTTTAAAAATCTATTTCTAGTAACAATGGCAACACCGTTCATTGAAATAAAAAAAAGAAAAGAAATGATACAAAGAATTATGTATCTTAATATAGTCTACTTGTCTACTAAGTTATATATTGAAATCGAACTAAAACTGTAGGAGTAGCATTTTGAGAAAATTTTATAAGAATTTCTATTTTAGTAACCATGGAAACACCGTTCATCAAAATAAAAAAAAAAGGATATAAAGAATTACGTAACTTAGTGTACTGGGCTGAATTTTACTAAACTTCGTAAGTTCAAGATTTCATCGTAACCTTAACTTAATACGATAAAAATCCGTCTTATCAAACTTCATAACTTAAGTTACGTTAAAAAAATCATCGTAACTCCACGACAGCCTATGGGCTATCTTAAGTTAATATTTTTTTTTTTCGTAAGTTAATTGTTAACTAAATAAAAATGGCTGCCCTCATGCTGTTCGATGTTCCAGAGCATTTTGAGACAAAATGAAAACAAACCTCTGCGTCCTCGTTGAAATTTTAGCGACAGAAGCGAAGTTCTCACACTGTGACAAATATAGAACTCATTGAACGCTAGGCTATAAGTTTTCGAAAACACGTAGGCCTAATCAGTTCACTGGAAATTTCCCACATTTTCACCTCCAAGAATACTTTTTAAGATACCACAGCCATATTTTGACACTGGTTTCAAATCGAGTTCAACCTCCACACAATAAATAATGATATATGACGTCATATTCTATGTTTTGACATCATAATGCAAATGATGAAGTGGCGGATCTAATATTGAAGAAACTGTTCTGTGTAACATAAAATACAAAGCGCATCTCTCTCTCTCTCTCTCTCTCTCTCTCTCTCTCTCTCTCTCTCTCTCTCTATTTCTCTCTCTATTTCTTTCTTTCTCTCTCTCCCTGCGTGTGTTACTGTTTGACTTTTTTTAAAGTGACGATGTCAATTTTGCGTAAATTTGTCATACAAAATAACATATATTATATATATATATATATATATATATATATATATATATATATATATACGTGACCCTCTCCAGGGCCCAATTTTTAGTCTGCATGCCAAAAATGAGCCATGCCACTATACATGCTAACAAACTCTGTATATCAAATTCTACTGACTTGTCTTTTTTGAATGAGTCTCAGTGTGCATCCTTATAAAAATGAGGGGAGGGATCCTAACATGGTAGGTCTACATATAGCAAATTATTTATATTTTATTATACGCAAATGCTGTAATATAATTTATTCATTGTATTTTGTACAATATGGTGTTGTTCTAATTTGTTCTTTGAAATATACTACAACGTTACACTTGGATTATTTTACATTTATTAAATTTCAGGATTATCACAGCCTGGCTTGCTGTCAAACAGAGATATTGACTATTTTTTTCCTATATACCGATTCAACAATAATGTGTAGGCGAGGGTCAGAACGACCGTCCCCCGAGCTTGAAATGAAGAAAATGAATAATTATATCGGTTTACATATAGAGATAGGGGTACACAATATCCACCCCCCCCCCCCCACCCCCGAGTTGGTAGAACACATATTTGTCTATTTCCAATACATGTGTGCTTCCATTTTTAAAATACCAAGACACGTTTGATTTTTCTATACCGACCACATAGTCACGAATAGTGTACATCATTCCGTAACTAATGGCAAAAATGTACATTTTCTGGTGTACATCTTCTACACCCTTTACAGGGCATGTGTTGGTAAATGCACCGAAAAATTCAATATCGCTGAAAAAATGGTGAGACGGAAAATTTGCAGGTTTTTCTCTTCGTACATGTATATGTACATATATTTTGTTATGTGAAGTATATATATTAAGAGGATGGTCCAGTGTATTGTACAGTGTATGTACATGGTAGTCATTTACAATAGTTTGTTGATTGATTGTATCTTGTTTAACGTCTCTCTCGAGAAATTTTCACTCATATGGAGACGTCACCAAGACCGGTGAAGGGCTTCAAATTTAAGCCTATGCTCGGCGCTTACGGCCATTGAGCAGTGAGGGTTCTTTAGCATGCCACCCTACTGTGACACGGGGCATCCGTTTAAAAAATAGGGTCATCTCCGAGAAACCATGACTTTCACACCAAATACCGAGCGTTTGGCGATGTCCGAACTGTCACTATCTGTTTTAACGACTTAGGTCTGTCGTGGCCGGTATTCGAACCCCGACCTTCCGCATGCGAGGTGAGCGCTCTACCTCTAGGCCAAAGCGGCGGTTGCAATAGTTTAAAATGTATTTACGTTTTCATATCCTTATAAAAATAGTTCGAAATGTATTTTTAAAAGAATAGAACATAGGACATATTTTATTTTCCAATCAAGGGCCCTCAAGGGGCAGCATGAAAATACACACAAATAATGTACATATACAAGTAAAGGAAGAAGTGATTACAAAACACATAGTTATATACAAATACAGTGGCATATATTGTCCAAAATAAATTTTCCAGTTATATTTAGAATGAATGGCTCTTCAGAACATAGTATGTAAATTAATTTTTGTTCATCATTGAGTTGGTAACATTTTTAACTGTTTTTTCTATAGCATCACAAAAAGATTTTCTTTCATCAGCAAACTTTTCACATTTAATAAAAAAAATGAATCCCACCACCTAATGAACCGGAGTTGCATTTGTTACATATTCGTTCATTCCTAGTAATACCAGAATGTCTACCAACTTCAATCATTAATTTATGAGCTGATATCCGTAACTTACAAATAGATCTTCTAATATCTTCAACTGCAAAATACTGAATTCTCTAAACGTGGAAAATTGCTATTTTACACTAAAATTAGAAAGAACTATGAATTACAAGACTATTTGAAATTTCCAATAGCGAAAGTAGTACGCTCTAGATTAACAAAACTAAGAATATCTGCCCACCCTTTAGAAATTGAAACTGGTAGATATTCAAAACCATGTATTCCAAAAGAATGTCGTTTTTGTCAGTTTTGTAAAACTACTGTTGAAGATGAGTTACATTTTTTATATGACTGCTTCATGTATAAAGATATAAGAAAGAAATATTACCCTTTAAACATCTATAATTCAGACGATGATATATCAAAGGAAAACCATTGTAAAGTACTATGCAATCCTGTCAATGTAGTTCATGCTAGAAGGTTTTGTGAATTTTTACATGAATGTTTTGAATTGCACACCAAAAGTAGAGTGCTATAACTACATTTAATTTATGCAATATGCAATACTAAATTGCATACATAGTCTAATATCACAGGTACATATCAAATATATACTTGTATTTATATATATGTAGATGAACTGTTAGTAATTAGTTTATTGCCATTATATATCTCATATTGTGCAACATGATTGTATGCCAACATGCTTGGTGAATCAATAAATAATTGAATTGAATTGAATATCAAATTTTTTTTATTTTATTAAGATACTTCTCAAAACCAAAGTGCCTCTTAAGTTTAAAATAAGTGCACAGTTCCCCATCAATTAATTAATTTCGATTATTGTACCAGGTTTCAGTGTATTTATCACAAAGTAATTTCTTTACAATTTTCTTAAATCTATACTGACTAAAATATGAATACGATTGATATTTCGTATGCAATCATAAAAAAAACAAATATATTTTGTACAAAAATTTCTTAGATTTTAGTAATTATTTATTTTTAACTTGATTTGCTTTAAAATTGTTAAATCTCCAATGAGGACCCCATCAACTGCTGTAAATCCATATTGAATTTACATGTACTATGAAATACTGAAAGCGAAAGTAACAAATGCGATTGCGCAGCGTCAGATCGTAAGTTGCGGATATTTCGCAAGTTAAGTTTACGATGGAAACTTAAGAACACGTTAGTAAAACAGAAGCATCGTATCTTAAATTAAAACGTACGAAATTCTTAAGTCAGAATTTCTTGCGTAAGATAAGAAGTTTAGTAAAACTCAGCCCTGTAGTCTACTTATTACTAAATTATACTGAAATTGGACCTAAACTGTAGGGGGAGTAATATTTTGAAAAATTGTTTACAGACAGACGGACGGACACTTTACTATCGCATAAGCTCTTCTGGTCTCTGACCAATACAGCCAAAACTTAATAAATTCATTTTTCAAATGAAATTAACTTATTGGCTTTCTGTTCTGTAATGAAGACAACTCTGCTCCATTTCACTGAGAAAAGCTGGTTTCTTCTTCCCTGTGTTGACCTTTATGATGGCTTTTCTGTATTTTTAACGCCTGCTGTCAAGAGGTCCTCCAAATCATCTGTGAATGTATTTGGTTCCAGATGAATCTTTGCTTTCCAGTTCACTGTCTAGCAATTCTTCACTTACTTTAATTATACCCCCGCAACAAGTTGTGTGTGTGGGGGGGGGGGGGGGGGTATACTGGAATCAGGTTGTCCGTCTGTCCGTCCGTCCGTCCGTCTGTAGACGCAATGGTTTCCGGACTCTAAAGCATTATCCTTTCCACCTACCGTCACCATATCATATATATGGACTACCCATGGGATGAAGATATTCCCTATCGATTTTGGGGTCAAAAGGTCAAAGGTCAAGCGCACTGAACATCGAAGTAGCAATATGGTTTCCGGGCTCTAAAGCGTTATCCTTTCCACCTACAGTCACCATATCATACATATGGACTACCCATGGGATGAAGATGTTCCCTATCGATTTTGGGGTCAAAAAGTCAAAGGTCAAGCGCACTGAACATCGAAGTAGCAATATGGTTTCCGGGCTCTAAAGCGTTATCCTTTCCACCTACAGTCACCATATCATACATATGGACTACCCATGGGATGAAGATGTTCCCTATCGATTTTGGGGTCAAAAAGTCAAAGGTCAAGCGCACTGGACATCGAAGTAGCAATATGGTTTCTGGGCTCTAAAGCGTTATCCTTTCCACCTACAGTCACCATATCATACATATGGACTACCCATGGGATGAAGATATTCCCTATCGATTTTGGGGTCAAAAGGTCACGCGCACTGGACATCGAAGTAGCAATATGGTTCGGTTTGTCATGCCATTTGTTTTTTACACTCAGAAAAGAGGTAGTTTATACCTATTACCAACACCCTTTGGGAGATTGGGGTAAGCGGGGGGTATTCTTAGTGAGCATTGCTCACAGTACCTCTTGTTTCTAACACTTTCATATCTTTCAAAAACTCTTCACAGTCCGCATCCAAATCAATCCAGCCACATCTCTGTCAAAGTATTTTATGTTGGGATTTTTTTGTAGCAAATCTTTCATTCACAATCTTCATTAATGATCTAATATCAAAATTTTCAACTCCTATCTTTTTGTTCTGATTTTTAAAGCTCACAACCAAGAATGTTCTTTCCATTTCCAAAATCTGCAGTAAAAATGAAATATATGTTATTGTTATGTACACATAAAAATATGTAAAGGATAGATTTAGATGATAACTTTGTGTTTTGGAACTACCAATTTTTCTTGACAATTTGATTTCTAGGGTCATCATAAATGCCAAGAGGATTGGGTTCTATTAGATTTGACACTCTGTGAATCTCGCATTCATTAGTATCAGAAACTATAAAGGCATAATAATGTCTATCAAATCTAGATGTTGAAAGTTTTGTGCAAAGTAAGTGAGGAAACCCATGAATAATAGCACAGTCAACAATTTTACTAAACTGAAACAATGCACCTTGAACATCTGTGACTATACATGAACCCCTAAAGTAAGTGATTCCACAATATTTCACAGAATCACACAAAAAGATTTCATTTCCATACAAAATTCCAGTAAGCAGTTGTTGAATATCGTCGTTCAGAAGACAAAGAGGAACTGTTTTCCCTTTACTGGACTCTACTCTTTGGTCAGAGAGGAAACTGTTTCCAGTATTAAAGGTACATTGATAGTACTGGTGCCTTTCAGCAAGTGATTTGCACATATTTTGCCTATTTTTTGTTCTAAACACAAGTTCGTTGAAGTAGTTGTGTTTCCCTTCAAAACGAAGGGTTTGCAACTGACAAAGTGGTCCAAACAATGATATTAAATGAGGGTAGTGCAGTGTATAGTGAAATTTTGGTTTCACAGATAACTCAGGAAAACATGAGCGATAGCTTTCATGGAATTCCTCAATTACATCAGCCATGACCAATATATGCCCTCGATCAAAAGCAGGTGCACAGACGTAAAACAACATGTCCAGTAAACGGAGGAGGCATTCCCACTTTTCATCATGAAGGGGAATACTGTCTCCAACAAGTATTGGCAAATGGCGTACGAGGCACCAATTCTGAGCTGCAGACTGTTTTACACTAAACTTTCTTAGTGTCTGATTGACCTTTGATGGTTTATTTCCTTTATCAACTTCAGAAAATTTGAAAAGTTTGATTTGCTTATTCAGGTTTTCTAAACTAAAATAACCTTCTGTAACACAATGCTTTATGACAATAGTCATTACATCACAAATGACTCCTTCAAAATTATCATGGGCAAGATCAGGAGGCATCCCATTGATTACATGATAATTATTTAAGTCATTCAGAGTAGAATTTTCTTTGATACCATACACATTTGACAGATTTGAATCACCCTGAACTAATCTTACTTGTTCAGCATACATGTGTCAGCTTTTGTGATAAAGCAAAACCTACAGTTTCTAAGAGTTTTGAAAGATTCCATGAACCCCCCTAAACTGTCTGCACCAAGAATATCTGCAATTACGATACTCACTGTACCAAAAAAAAGTATGGTTTTTATCGTCCTTTGAAATGACTATTTCGTCATTTTCTAAAGTATGCAAATCATTTATAAGTGGCTCTAAGATGCGATGATATCCATTACTCTTTATTGTATGAGACGTGCAAAGAGCAACAAGCTGTATACAGTAGAGCTGTGATCTGAATTTTGGAGGCAAATTTCCAAGAAGCATGTAAAATGCACCAATTTTATAATTTTTTATTTGATGTCCAAGGGGGTTAACTGCAGTAAATTCATCAAAGTACAACATTATTTGTATTGCCGTTGGATTATTAGCGAAAAGCTCATTTGCTGAATAGAGATCTCCATCACAAAAATCTCTCAAAATGGTATCATTGGATTTGTGATTGTTCACAGCAAAAGAGAATATATCATTATGTGATAGTAATGATTTCAAAGTATCAAGAATTGGAACATATTGACAAGTCTCTTTTCTTGCTCGGTCAGGTCTGATTTCAGCAGGTTTCACAAAGCCTAGATGGGTTTTTGCATATTTGTTTATTTTATACTCAGAGTCTACACTGCACAACGCATTCTCGACCTCTGACTTCTCCTCTAAGAGAGTTCAAAAGCAATGCGATCTTGATGGTCTATTTGGTTTTCATCTAAAATTCTACTCAAAGACCTTGGATAGTGAGTCTGATGGTGACTCATCATCATAACACATTCATTCACTATCTGGGGAATGACAGTTGATGGGAGTTTATAATTTTCCCTAAGCTGAAGAAGAAATACACAAATATGTTTTGGTAGTCTATTTCTTGGTAATTTTTAATGTTTGGTGCACCCCCATTTGCCAAATTGACTTCAATGTCAGTATCATCATTTAATTCCATTAATGCATCTAGTATGGTCTCATTTCTGTTTCATGTCTGTCAAGCAAAGGGTTTTCAAGATATTGAACGGACAGTATATTCCTATGTCCAGTTTGACCCTTGACCATGTGACCTCAAAATCAATAGGAGTCATCTTCTCCTGACGATGTACCAGTGTACCAAGTTTGATGTCTGTCAAGCAAAGGGTTCTCAAGATATTGAGCGGACAATATATTCCTATGTCCAGTTTGACCCTTAATCACACAACCTCAAAATCAATAGGTGTCATCTTCTCCTGATGATCTACCAGTGTACCAAGTTTAATGTCTGTCAAGCAAAGGGTTCTCAAGATATTGAGCGGACAGTATATTCCTATGTCCAGTTCGACCTTTGACCCTTCACCATATGACCTCGAAATCAATAGGAGTACTCTTCTCCTGTTGATGTACCAGTGTACCAAGTTTGGTGTCTGTCAAGCAAAGGGTTCTCAAGATATTGAACAGACAGTATATTCCTATGTCTAGTTTGACCCTTGACCTTTGACCTCAAATTTAATAGGGGTCATCTTCGCCTAAAGATGTACCAGTGTACTATGTTTGATGTCTGTCAAGCAAAGGGTTCTCAAGATATTGACCAGACATTATATTCCAATGTCCAGTTTGACCATGTGACCCCAAAATCAATAGGGGTCATCTTCTTCTAAAGATATACCAGTGTACCAAGTTTGATGTCTGTCAAGCAAAGGATTCTCGAGACTTTGAGTGGTCAATATATTCCTATGTCCAGTTTGACCTTTGACCAAGTGACCTCTAAATCAATAGGGGTCATCTACTCCTTAAGATGTACCAGTGTACAAAGTTTGATGTCTGTCAAGCAAAGGGTTCTCAAGATATTGAGCAGACAGTATATTTCTATGTCCAGAGTAGATTGACCTTTAACCTTTTGACCTGAAAAACAATAGGGGTCCTCTTCTTTTCATAACCAACCCACATATGAAATATCATTACAATCAAGTGAATGGTTCTCAAGATATTGAGCGGACAACATGTGGTCTACCAACCGACCGACCGACAGGTGCAAACCAATATGCCCCTCTTCTTTGAAGGGGGGGGGGGGCATAAAAACAGTCATAAGAGATATATATATGTTCAATGACAAACCTTTTAAGTCAGTGTTTCCTCTCCAGCATCCCAATGAAAATGGCGTCTGGCAGGGTAGACCTTGCTGCCATTTTCGCGTTCAACACGGGTCACGATGCTTATGACGTCATATTTCTAGTGACCTCACTATCTTGCTTAGTAAATACATTATTTACTAGTCATGAACAAGTCTTTACGAGGCATCCTAGTTAAATTAACTAGGTATTTTTTTTCAGTGTAAGAGATGATAAAATGGATATTGACACGGCCGCGAGCCTAGAATTTGAACTTCACCATATGTTCAAATTGTCGGGTGGTGTTCAATGATTTATTTACATAGCACAGTTTTAAAAATTATGCAATATTTAATTATGGTTCCGCCCACTGGTGTATCTCTAGTTATTGTACACTTTTTATAAAAGGAAAAACACCACAGTCATGATACAAGTAATAGTTATTGTATATTTATTTCGGTGTATCTTGATTTATTTGGACGGTGACGAGTACTTGTATCATGGCTGTGGTGTTTTTCCCTGTATAAAAAGTGAACAATAACTTGAGATACACCGGTGGGCGGAACCATCATTTGCATATTTTTTAAAATTGTGCTGTGTAAATAAATTATTGAACACCACCTGACAATTTCAACACATGGTGAAGTTCAAATTAGAATTCACTAGATCTAGGCTCGCGGCAGTGTCGTTATCCAGTGAGAAAATCATCATGGTCATCATTGAATAAGAACTGTAAACCCAAATCGTGTTAGAAATCGCCAATGATCATAGTTGAGGTGCTCTGATCAGACACATTCTGCACATCCGCTCTCACCAACTATCGAGAGATAAGTGCGCGATGAGCATGCATGGCGGGAAGAGGAAAATACCCAAGCGATCACCTGACAAAAACTTTACTTTTCATTGGGGTAATGAAAAAAAACATGCAATAACCACTGGTCACATGACAGATATTATATTTCTAATTGGTCATGATACAAGTAAGTTATTGAATATTTATTTCGGTGTATCTTGATTTATTTGGACAAAGGGCGGAGACTCGTGCATTTCCCGCGGTTATCCTCACCAAGAAGGAACTGGTTACATTCAAGGGAATGGTGTTCGTCGTGGCCCCTCAGTCCAACGAACTTGCAACAATAGAAGAACACAGTATTCTGAAGAGTTTCTGCATTGTTCATCCCGAAATCGCCTCTCTCCGAGATTGTAGTCTCATCTTCAGAAAGTATGGGATCTGCCTGTTTTTGTTTCCCACCAACTCCTCTACTTAAAGCGTCCTTCATTTTACTGTCCAATATTTTACGGAAATCTGCAAATCTTGGATCCCCCGCATCAAGGAAATTGTTGTCGTGCGTTCCATGATCGCGTAAATATCTCAAAATGCTACAACTAATGTAGTACAAAGTTTTCGCTGGATATTCTTTACCGTCTTTTCTACGTACTCTCATTATAAAGCGTCCTAAATAAAAGTTCAGCTGCACCGCGTGCATAGTTTGGATTTCTGGAATAATCAGTTCCTGCCCTTGACCCTTCGCATTTCTTTCACGGCGCCAGCTTTCAAATATATTGAAAGCCTACTGCGTGTTCTTTTTCGTATTCTTGTTTTCTTGACTTTCTATTAAAACTTGGATTTCACTTTATTCTACTTCTAAACCGAATCGCGGCTCCTCGGGATTTTCAACACATTACTCTTTCAAATTTGTGAAGTCCAAGTTAAAATTCACGAAATCTTGGCCCGCCGCGGTGTCGACATCCATGTCATATCCAAGTTTAATTTCCCCTAATGTATGATTCATCTCGATTTCGTCGCATGCTTGTGATAGAATCAAATCCTCGTGATCATTAAATAAAAACTGTAGATCTAGACCCAGATCGTATATATCACCAATAGTTCTCTGCTCCGACATTTTGAGCATCCACTTTAGTAGTATAAGCCCTCCCGATAGGGAGTTCAAATGAGTGCACTTTTTATGCAAATGAGGTCAAGCAAGGGCGGCTTTTGATTGGTCAAGCGGTGTCGGGGTCAACGGAGTGGTTCAATATCTAGGACGGGGTTAACTTGTGGACCCCAGCAGGGGTTGTAGGCCGGGTGTCCGGTTAATAGGCTGGCCTATTGCCGCTGGTGTAATTTTAGATCTATTATGCGGTACTTTCGTTTTGAGTTCCTGGAAAAGGGTGAGTTCCTGTTTTCTGAAAATCGGTATAAAATCCAGTGAAATCCTGTGTATTTCTATGTATTCCTGTGTATTAAATCTAAAGAATAACACAAGGTTTTAAGTTGACATGTTTATTAAAGAACAATGGTACAAGCATAGAACAATGCAAAACAGTTCAATAAGCATAACAGTTCAATAAGTTTTTCCCAGCGCTGTCTACAGGTATATATAAAGCGGCGCGCGGTGCATTGGGTGTCACTTTCGACATCATGTCAGACAAGTTACCTAGTGGACTTCCACGGAGTTATATTGAACAGCGATTGAGATTTTTGAATGATCAGCTGAACAGACAACGGCAGCGTGAATTACAACTCCGCAGAGAGAATCAACGGCGATTACAGTATTTACAGCGGGGAGGGGGGAAAAAGAAACTCATTTCGGATTATTACAAAATTCAACTGGAACGAGGACGTCAATCACGGAAATTTAAAGTCAAGGAAAATGTCTACAATGTTGCCTTCAAGCCTATTCCAGAGAAAGAAAATACAGCCTTCATTCGTCGCCTCTTCCGGGATATGTTAAAAAATGTGAAACAGGAAATGCAGTGCAATCCCAATGATTATCTACGTTTAAATATTCGGCACCCGTCTCTGGATTCAGATATTTGGTACGAATTTACGCAGTCCAATCAGCTCAACGAGGACAAAATTCTTAACAAAATAGAATCCGTGCAGCAATCTAAAAAGGAATTCCTAATCACCGACGGGGCAGTGCAGTTGGATTTTTTTCATGTCAAATATCCACAAGGCAGCGGGTGCACTAAGAAAAAACATCTGCATGTGGAAAAGGAAAAATTCAAAAACTCCAAGAGAGCGATCGTTCGCATTCAAAATCCTGAGGATTCTCTCTGCTTGTCCCGGGCTATTGTGGTAGCACGTCTACACAGCCAGAAATCAAACGACCCGGCATGGGAAACGAAATGGTTACGCATGAGAAAAGGGGATTTCAAAACTCTCGACCAGAAACGAGAAGCGATAACCTTGATGGAACAAGCTGGGTGTGTTATGAACCAGCCGTGTGGGCCACGTGAATGGGAGCAATTACAGCACGCGCTCGCCCCGCAGTATCGATTGAAAATATTTCAATTCAAAACGAATACAACTCGTTTACGACTGGAACCTATTTACAAAGGACCGGGGCACGGGACTTGTTTGAATATCCTACTGGATAACGAGCATTACGATGCCATTGTGTCTATGCCTGGAGTGACGGAAAACAAATACTATTGCGATTATTGCGATGTTGGCTACAGTCACATTGAAGAACATCGAACCGTCTGTCCTCATCGATGCTCATTTTGTTTAGCCGATACCCCCTGTATCCCGGACGGGACTCAGACGAATTGCCCTCATTGTAAGGGATTTTTCAGAAATGCAGCTTGTTACCAGAACCATTTAAAACCCTACAGCAGTAATACAACGACCACGGTCTGCAGTTTAATGGGGCGCTGTAACCAGTGTCAGAAATGGATGTCCAAGAAATTATTAAAACGCCACGCGTGTGGGGGTCAAACCGAATGCCGCATCTGTCACAAAGTCGTCACCATGCCTCATCACTGCTTTGTACAGACGAAACCCAAACCTAAGAAAGAAAAAGAAGAAGAAGAGGAGTTGAAAATATACATTTATTACGATTTCGAATGCAGTCAGGAAAACGGTATTCACACCCCCAATTTATGCGTGGCAGAACGTGTGTGTCAACATTGCGACAGTGTGGATATCGACAAGCCCTGTTCTCATTGTGAAGGATTCGGATCACAACGCCGCTTCCTATTTCAAGGACCCGACACGTTAAAACAGTTTATGGAATGGCTCTTACAGAGCGAGACCGATGAGCAAGGCCATGTGGAACTCAAACACGATGAAGCCACCATCATTGCCCACAATTTCAAAGGATACGATGGGCAGTTTATTTTGAATTACCTGGTTCACACGGCGTGTATCAAACCTACCGTCATCCTGAACGGCAGTAAAATCTTATCCATGCAAGTCTTGGGGTTGAGATTCATCGATTCTTACAACTTTCTACCCTTTGCTCTTGCCAAGATGCCCTCTGCTTTCGGATTAACGGAATTGAAAAAAGGATATTTCCCTCACTTTTTCAACACGACAGAGAACCAGCAGTATGTGGGTCCTTACCCGGCCGCTCATTTCTACAATCCTGACGATATGTCCACCGCCAATCGTGAAGCCTTCTATACTTGGTACCATCAACAAGAGGGCAAAGTCTTTGATTTCCAGAAAGAATTCTTAACTTACTGCATCTCGGACGTGGATATTTAACGCCGCTGTTGTGCCCATTTCAAGTCCACCCTGTTTGATCTGGTGGAAGTAGACCCCTTTCAAGAATCCATCACGTTTGCCAGCACGGCTAATTTAGCCTACCGACGAGGATTCATGGTTGAAAATACCATCGCCATCATTCCTAATATGGGCTACCGGCCAGCACGACGATATTCAGCTAAAGCTTGTCGTTGGCTCGCCTGGCTAGAACATCAACAGCACTGCATACGACATGCTAGAAATGGGGGCGAAGTCACCCTTGGACCCTATACAGTAGATGGGTATGATGAGGAATCCCGTATCGTGTACGAATTCTATGGCTGTTACTGGCACGGTTGTCCCACCTGTTACCCGAATCTGTTGACTGACATGCATCCTCATCGTGTTCAGCATACGTATCAAGACCTCTACCTGGACACCTTAAAACGAGCCAGTGCTTTAGAAGACCAAGGCTATACAGTCGTGAGCATATGGGAACACGAGTTTGATCGTCAGACCCAGACCAATGCCGACTTACAGGAATTTTTACAAGGAGTCGATATACAAGATCCTTTGAATCCCCGTGACGCTTTGTACGGAGGCCGGACCAATGCTACACGACTGTATTGTGAGGAAGGGGATATGCGATACGTGGATGTCTGTTCCCTGTACCCGTACGTGTTGAAATACAAGCCATTTCCCGTCCAACATCCCCAAGTCATCACCACCCATTTCACCGATGTCAGAGACTATTTCGGGCTCATTCGTTGTCGTGTCTTACCACCCCGAGAGCTGTATCACCCCGTATTACCTTACAAGACCGGGGGCAAATTACTCTTTCCCATATGCCGCACCTGTACGGAACAGCGCAACTTAGGACCCGAAGAGCGGTGCCAGCACACCGATTCTGAACGCAGTCTCACTGGAACCTGGGTGACCACCGAACTTCACAAAGCATTAGATCTGGGCTATCGTCTCGACCGCATTTACGAAGTTTGGCATTTTGAGAAAACCAGTGACCACTTATTTCGAGCGTATATCAACACCTTTTTGAAAATTAAACAAGAAGCTTCCGGATTCCCCGAGGATTGTCAAACAGCCCAACAGCAGCAACATTACATTGAGGAAATTCAGCAACGAGAAGGCATTGCCATGAACCCGGCCGACATCCAGAAAAATCCGGTCCGAAGAACCATTGCCAAACTCTTTTTAAATTGCTTGTGGGGAAAATTTGCTCAACGATTACAATTACCCAAATCCCTGTATCTCACGGAAGAAGAAGAATTACAACAGAAATTACAAGATGCCACTTTAGAAGTCAAAGGCATCGAACTCTTAGAAAATCGTGAACGCCCCGAATGTGATATGATGCTGATCAATTATCAGGAGAAAGAAGAATTTTTAGAAGACTGCCCCTTTGGAAACGTGGTGCTGGCGTGTTTTACAACAGCTCATGCTCGTTTACATTTGTACGAGACGTTACAGCCTTTGGGAGAGCGTGTCTTATACTTTGACACGGATAGTATCATCTATCAGCACGACGAGACCCAGTTCAACCCCACCATTATCAACAGTTTAGGCGGCTGGACCGATGAATTGGGTGGAGATCGTATCATCAAGTACATGTCGGGCGGGCCCAAAAATTATGCGTACGAGACCCAGAATGGAAAATCTGTCTGCAAAGTCAAAGGATTGACACTCAATTATCGTGCCTCTAGAGTCGTGTCTCTCGATACGTTGGAAAAAATGTTGAAAGGAGAAGAAGAAGAAGAAGAAGTCCATGTCCGCTATCCACACTTTATTCAACGAACCCGCCAACATGATGTGCGAACCATTCCTCTGGTGAAGAAATACCGCATGGTGTATGATAAACGTCAACGTATTCATGACTATGACACGCTGCCTTACGGGTATTAAAAAAGGACACGCTAGAGAAAACCATCAGTCTGCAAAATGAGTAAATACGGATCACTACAGAATCCTTCAGTGCCTTCCTATGGTGAATTATCGGCTCGTCTAGCGTCATTTCATACAGCCCCCGATATTCTGTTGAACTTATTACCTAACATTGCAGAAGCCGGATTCTTTTACAAAGGAATGGATGATCATGTGCGTTGTTTTCATTGCACATTATCTCTCAAACATTGGGAACCCGGGGACGATCCTTGGATAGAACATGCCTATTGGAGCCCTCATTGTGCTTACGTGTTGTGCAATAAAAGTGTCAAATGGGTACGACAAGCCTTCAATGCCTATGCCCGCGCTAAAGACAGTGATCGCGATTGGGGAGACTTACCCTTAGACGCGGCAGGGAATCCAATGTGTACCCAGAAATGTCACATTTGTTTAGAACGAGACTTGAGAATTGCTTTTTTACCTTGTGGTCATTTATGTACTTGTGCTATGTGTGCTTCAGGACTTAGAACATGTCCTATTTGTAGAGATTCTTTTGTAGAAACGGTTCGTATTTTTACTTGTTAATAAATATGTATGATCCCATGAACTTGTGTCATTTATCAAGATGTATACCTACGAGACACTTGACCCTTTTCAGTTGAAACATGAATTTACCATGGTGGTGGCCGGACCCTCTAAATCGGGTAAAACGGAATTTGTCAAACAGCTGGTACAAAATACGCAGTGGATATCACCCCCCCCCCCCCCGAAAAGATAGTATGGTGTTATCGAGAATGGCAACCGGCTTACGAATCCTTACAGGACAAGGTCACTTTTATCCGCAATATACCTCAAGACGATGAGCAGATAGTGGCGGATCTCAGTACGCGTCATCTACTCATTTTTGATGATATGATGGGAGGTAAAGCCATCGAATCGATTGTCGACTGGTTTACGCGCAAAGCGCATCATCGAAATACCAGTGTCATTTATATCACACAAAATCTGTTTGATCGAGCAGTACAACATCGTACCATCAGTCTGAATGCTCACTATCTTGTGCTGTTTAAAAATCCTCGAGATAAATCTCAGATTGGGGTGTTAAGTCGGCAATTACAAATGCCGCATTTACTTCCAGCCTATGAGGACGCCACCCGTGTACCTCACGGGTATTTACTAGTGGACTTGAGTCCTCAGACGTCGGACGATTTAAGATTAAGAAGTCAACTCTTTACCAACTTGGCTGTGCACATGCCCCCGAGAGTATAAATAATGTCACATCATGGGCAGGTGTATCATTTGAAAGACAGTCTTCACCATGGGTAGACCTTCCGCGAAGAGTAAATTAGTCAAAACGTTACGCCGTTTACAACGGGAACGGGATCCCGTTCAACGGAGCCATCTCATTGAATTAGGACGTAGAGCCTTACTCAACTGGTTTGCGATGGGAGCTCGAAATTTATTGCGAGGCGTCTTACCAGGCAATAAAATCATTCAGCGGTTCATTCAATCCCATCGCCAAGACTTGAGTGTCATTGCCGATAAGAAGGCCAATGAAGAAGAGCGTAAAAAAGCCATTTTGAAACGAGGAGGCGCCGGATTCTTAGGAGGGACCATTATCCGTCATTTATTCAAATGGGAAACAGGCCGTAAGCCCCGTGGGGGACAACCCAAGAAAACCAAGAAACCACGGGCTAAGAAAGCTAAAAAATCGCCTCAGAGAATTCCTAAACTCATTATTCGCTTACCTAAGAAGACACCTAAGAAGTCCCCTAAGAAGTCCCCTAAGAAGACACCTCTCAGGATGAAGAATCCGTTCCCCAATTGGGCTCCAAAGAAAACCCCTCTCATTGTGAAGATGCCGTTTCCCAAGGCCACTCCCCCCAAGGCCACTAAAACGTTAGCCGATCTGAAAGCCGGATTAGCTCAAAAGAAAATGGAACGACCCATGCATGGGCCTATAGGAAGTTCCAGAACCAGTGATACTGCTCTACCGAGTTTTGCTCATACCTTTGGAAGCATGAAATTTCGACCCTTAACCACCTCAACACCGGTTCAGGTGCAAAAGAAATATAAATGTAAATTTTGCCCTCTGGTCTTCAATGCAAGAGAGAACCGCAATCGTCACGAAGAGACCGTCCATCACAAGCGTTTTGATCCTAAACATCCGAGTGCCATTGTCCTGAACTAGGTATAAAAAGGAGGGGGAAGGTGCCCCACCCTTCATTACCATGGCTCATACGAAGAAGTGTGAATGTCGATTACGACCTCATTTACCGCTCTTGCAGACGTTAGCGGCTCCTCACTATTCCAGCAAATTAAAGACAGAGGTGTTGAAACATTATTCCAATGACTGCATTTTAAAGATTTGTGAGATTGTGTACAATCTATTAAAAGGGGTGATTCCTCTCACCCCTACTCAGAAGCGACAACTGGGTCGAAAGAAACACATCTTAAGACGCTTAGTCCGGCCTCAACCCGTGAAAAAACGACGTGGTATACTCATCCACCAAAAAGGATTGGGTTCGTTTGTGTGTGGCAAGATTTGTAAGAAATCATGAGTCGAAAAATGGTGTTGGTACCGGAAGCGATGCTCAACGAATTAAAAGGCAAATTACCTAAACCTCCCGAATTTACCTCGACTATTGGTTTACGCAGTGATTTGGATGAGATTGAACATCGAGATGATTTAACCGAGAAAGAAAAAGTGGGGTTGTACGGTCATCAACTTCATCGCTATCGTCAATATTTACAACAAGCTTGACATCCCACCACAGCGACTCTGCCCTCCCCAACCAGTGCAGCCAGTGCCGCCTCACCACCCTCAGCCGCCTCAGCACCCGATGATTTGGAGGAACAGATTATCAAAAACCGTCAATAAACCGGGTCAAAAGAAAGCAGGTTTATTACTCGATCATCTCAAGAAATCCAAAGTGGTGACTTGGAATAAAGAAGGAGAAATCAGCTATAGAGGACGCAGGGTTCCCGATTCCAATATTGTGGATTTAATGAGCGAAACCCAGCGACAAAGACCCTTAAGACATCGTGATCCCCCCGCGGGATTAGAGGAATTTGCTCAAGCGTTAAAAGAGACTCATGCTCCCAAAGGATATGTGAGCAATCGGGATGTTATAAAAGCCATGGACAAACCAGGGAAAATCAGTACGCCTAGACCTCTAGAGGAAGAGGAGAGTGGATTTCAAGAGCTCACGGGATTTGATCAATCGTTCTATGAAACACCGCAACGTCTAACCCCTAAACCGGTCAGAGATGCTGCTAGAAAGACGGCCCGTGACATCGGAAAATGGTTAAATCTACCATGAAACCAGAACAGATCTTACAGCGACTGTATTACGATCCCAAGACAGGTTATGGGGGAGTCCAGGTGTTGTATCGTCAAGTGCGTCAATTAGGACACAAGATTACCCTGTCTCAAATTCGAGAATGGGTGAAAGCTCAAGATACCTATACCTTGCATAAACCGATACGGAGGAAATTCAAGCGACGACAAACACGAGTGACGGATATGGATGAACAATGGCAATTAGATTTAGCCGATGTCTCCAGCTTGAAACAAGACAATAATGGGTATACGTTTTTATTATGTGCCATTGACGTGCTGTCTAAATATGCCTGGGTCGTGCCTTTAAAACAGAAAACGGGGAAAGAAATGATACGAGGCTTACGACGGATTTTTCGAGAGGGACGTCGCCCCGTGCGCATTCAGTCCGATCAAGGAAAAGAATTTACCAATAAAGAATTTCGTCAAGCCTTCAAATCCATTCATTTCTTTACGACCCGTAATGCCGAAACCAAAGCCAGTATTGTGGAACGTTTTCAACGCACGCTGAAAGCACGCATGTGGCGGTATTTTACAGGCCATAAAACACGACGGTATGTCGATGTCTTGGCCGATCTGGTGTATGGTTACAATCATACCTATCATCGCAGTATCCGGCGAGCTCCTGCTCAAGTCAATGCCAAGAATGTCTTGACCGTATGGAAAACCTTGTATGGAAAACAGAGTGCCGATACCACGAGTCGCTTGCAAGTGGGGGATCGTGTACGCATTAGTAAAGCCAAACGTACGTTTGAAAAAGGATATTTACCGAATTGGACCAAAGAACTGTTTACCATCTCTAGAAAAGTGCCAGGACGAAACGTCTATCGCATTCAAGATGATCACGGGGAAGAATTAGAAGTAACCTTTTACGAGAAGGAATTACAACAAGTGATTAAAGACGATGATGTCTATGAAGTGGAGGAAATCTTAGGGTATAAAAAGCGGCGTGTGGGAAAAAAAGTCAGTTCAGAAGTCAAAGTGCGTTGGAAAGGATATCCTCCCAGTTTTGATTCATGGATTCCACAAGCGGATCTCATTCTGCCATGACCACCCAGTGGACTTTCTTGGGTGAAAAAGTCCCTCGAGCAGAAATTGTGTATTTTGCACAATTATTCCTCTGTTTAACCATCATTATCACCTCGGTCGTCATGTTAGCCATACGCGATCCCAATCGCGATTTTTGGATGGTGACCTTAAGTTCTCTCGTAGGCTACGTCATGCCTAGTCCACAAATGACGTTAGCGAGCCCGAGTATAAAACAGGAACGATCTTCTTCAGATTCACCAGTTCACCATGGCTAACACACAGTACGCATGGAAACAAGAGGGGAAGAAAACAGCATGGTTTGCGGATAAGCAGATGTGTTTGATGCATTGTAAACAACACAAAACGTCCACGCATCCTGTGTACTTGTACAAACGTATACTGATTCCTGATGGTTGGGTGCCATTTATCAGAAAGACTAAATATCAAGAGTTTCGCTGGAAAGTCAAAGCCTTCTGGGGATTGATGGGACGACAAGACGAATCCGATTGGACCTTAAATGATAGTCCTTGGTACGACAACGTGAAAGCTTGTCTCCACCATTTTAAAGACATGATCAATGGAGGTTATGATGTAGCCGATTGCTGGGGAACCCGACACTATCTGATGATGCGACGACGCTTAGTCCCGAGACGAACACTAGAGTTGGAAGACTCTTTTCTACAATCGTTGACTTGCGGTGGTGGCCGCGATCAAGAAGAATGAATTGAATTGAATGTATTGTCATGTTGTATGTTGTTTCAAATAAAAAATTGTGAAAAAACAAAACGGTGTTGTGTATAAATAGAGAAGGAAACAGAGACAGGGTCTCATTTAAGACATCATGGCTGGAGGAGAAGGGTTTTACATGACTCTGTTGAGTGATGGGTCGATGGAATCGTTTCCGACGAATACGACTGCTCAATTTAAAACGTTATTGCCACACACCATGGACTTAACGGATGGAGAATGGGAAGTCGGATTGACCGAAATGATGTACTCGGCCAACTTACAAAACGTATCGGATAGCGAGGCTTATGTGGACGTTCTCATTCCAGATCCGTATACGAAACATGTCCAAGATCCCAACACTTATAAATGGGAAAGATTTAAGACAGAGAATATGGGCAAAGTCACGATGGCCAGGTGTGAGGTGGTGGTCCCCTGGCATCTGACACCATGGTCCCATCTCTTTGAGGGAGGGGATAGTTTATTTCCCTTCGATATCATTCGCATTCACTTCCGACCCGGAGCTTATACACAACCTTTGGCGTTAATCAATGAAATCCACGCAGCCTTAAGGAGAACCCTGTGGAAAGTATGGAGCGAGTTAGGGAATCCTAACGACGAGGGGAACAACCAGATCTTAGTGTATCACCCCGAGTACGATCATGTCGAGTATCAGTTTAATGGGAGATCACTGAGAACCACCCCCATGTGCATTCGTTTCCCTACGCCCTTAGCGTACAAGCTAGGTCTGGATAGTGACAAAATGATCCTGGGCGATGAAACCATGACGAAATGGATCAACGTGAATTACTTGGGGAACACGACCATGGATGTCTACGACAATCTGAAAGCCATGTATGTGTATTGTGACATTGTGGATCCTCAAGTGGTGGGCACCAACAAATTGAAATTATTGAGAGTCGTCCCCTGTACGGGTCAATACGACGATCGACAACAAGCCCGTTGGGAACCGATTCGAGCCGAATATTTGAAACTGAGTAAGAAATATTTCGATACCATTGAGGTACACATCATGAATTCTTTAGGGCGTCCTATGGGCTTTTTAAATGGGCGCTCCTTAGTCAAACTTCATTTCCGCAAAGTGTATTGAAAGATGAAGTACCATCGAGGAGTCAGACGCCAGAAAGGACACGGAATCTGGTTTCTCATTCCATGGATTGCCAATGCCATTGTGGGTCAAGGGGGGCAAGGAAAGAAGAGAAAGAGACGGCGTAAAAAGTATAAAAAGCGGGTGTAACCCCTAACGAAGTTCATTTACATCAAGATGCACTACCATAAAGGTTTAATACGGCAGCAGGGTCACGGGCTTGGAGCCCTGTTGGGAATAGCTAGCAAAGTGGCGGGTCCCCTGATCAGCGGATTATTAGGTGGAGCCCCCGCACAACAGCAACAACAACAGCGTCCTGTCTATCAAGAGAGATATTATGATTACGACCGCCCTTATCGCTCTTATCAGAGGAGACGACGTAGAATCCATCCAACAGAAGAATATGATCCAGAATCTGAAAAGCAGAAGGGAAAAGGATTTTTCACCGATTTACTCAAATCGGGGGCTAAAAGTGCCTTAAAGGCTGCTGCTAAAACAGGGATGGATGTGTTAGATAATAAACGATCCCTCAAAGACGCTCTCAAGACACACGGTGCCCAAGCCCTGAAAGAGACAGCAGGGTATGCCCGTAGGCGAAGGTCTCGAAAAGCCCCATCCAAACGAGGAAGAAAAGCGCGCACAGGAATACTCAGGAAGCCTGGAACCACGACCCTCAAAAGAAAACAGGCGGGAAAACAGGTGGGAATACAGGAAGGAAAAGGATTTGTTAAAAGAAAACAACGTATCTTAGCTCGGGGAGGGCCTCATAAGAGACCTAGGAAGCAACCTAGGAAGCGATCTAGGAAGGGAGGTAGGAAGCTAGTGAAAAGGGGTAAGCCAAAACGCTCTCTGGATATTTTCGACTGAGAACCCTATAAAAAGGGGGTGAGAAGGACACCAGAACACATTTGATGCCAGTTCACGCTGAGTAACACATCGTTCCAATATGATGCACCGAGAATCTTGCGCTTGTGGCACCAACAGTTTAGAACTGTTTAAAGTGCCCCCGACCAACGTCACTTTAGAAGATTCGAAATGGATGGAATATTACCCCATTTCCAGTACCCTCAACTCGGATACGGCTCCGATTGAATTTGAAATCAAAGGACAAGGAGATGAATATCTGGATTTATCCCAAACTTATCTCCAGATGGTATGTAAATTCACGAAAGCCAATGGAACGAATCTCGCAGGAGGCAATTCGACCTCGACCCCCGTGAATAACATTCTCCATTCCTTGTTCAGTGAAATCGATGTCAGTCTCAATGGAAAAGTCATTACCCCGGGGACGGATACTTATCCCTACAAAGCGTATATGGAGAAATTGTTGTCTTATGCACCCAAGACTCTGGAAACCCAGATGAGAGCCTGTAGCTTGTGGGAAAAAGATACGGCAGGACATATGGATGAGGTCAAATTAGAAGCTCTGGCTCAAACTCCTGTGGAATTTGCAGTAGTGAATAACAAAGTCAACATCGCGGCCGTCATCCCGACTCCCGACTATCCGGATGATTCCAAGAATGTAGGGTTGAGAAAACGTCACGAGAAGATTACAGACAGTAAGGAGATCGTGTTGATGGATCGATTACATCTGGATTTGTTTGAGCAAGAGAAATGTCTCCCTAATGGCTTGGATGTCCGTCTCAGATTCAATCGCGCTCGACCCCAGTTCTACATGATGACCGATGCCGGGAGTAGTGGGAAAGTGGTCATTCAAAGTATGATCTTGTGGGTGAGGAAAGTCAAACCTGTGCCGAGTATCATTAATCTCATCAATCAGCAACTGAGTACTCAAACGGCGAAATATCCATTGAGACGAGTGGAAGTGAAAACCTTCACCATTCCTAGTGGCACCCAATCTAAAATCACCGATCATCTGTTTCAAGGACAGATGCCTAAACTGATCGTGTTGGGCTTTGTGGACAATGCGGCTTTTAATGGGGATAATACCAGAAACCCCTTTCATTTCCAAAATGAGAAAGTCAAGAAATTAGAAATCAGTATCAATGTAGAAATGATGGAAACCCGACCTTTGGAACCTAATTTCACCGACGATCAGTACCTGAGATCGTATTTGAGTCTGTACAAAGGCTTGGGAAAATTAGGCCAGGACTGGGCTCCGGACATTACCCTGGAAGAGTATAAAAACGGTTACACCCTCTGGTGTGTGGATTTCACGAAAGATCAAGAAGCCCAGACGGATAAATTTCATCTCATACAGACTGGGAACTTGAGAGTGGAAGTGCAATTTGCCGCCAACGTGGCCAGGACCTTAAACTGTGTGGTGTATGCCGTGTTCGACAATCTGCTAGAAATCAACAAACAACGAGAAGTCAGTATCGATTACTAAGAGAGATGGATACTCAGCAATTGAGAGATGTTTTACAACGAGATTTAGGACCGGCGTTTGCAGGTGTGTATCCTCGAGATGTCATACCTGAGCTGTTACCTCATCACAAAGCCATCGTGGTGAATACAGACCCTCACGATCGCCCTGGAGCGCATTGGGTCTGTTTGTATTTGAGTAGCCCTACCGTCGAATATTTTGATTCTTACGGATTACCTCCCAGCCATAAAGACATCCAAGACTTTATTCAACGCCACGGAGAGACTTGGATTCATAACACCCATTGTTATCAAGATTTGAATACGGATGTCTGTGGACAATACTGTGTGTATTTTTTTACATCAACGCCATCGACATAGAAGCACCGTACAAGAATGGTTACTTCCCTGGAAAGGCACGGCCTTACAACGCGATCGTTTTGTGGCTGATTGGTTTAAAGAGACCTTCCGAAAACCGAGAACCCATCAAGGACAAACTTGTCAATGTCAAAGACTGAATGTATTGTAAACTATGTTATTGTATTGTTATTGTTCATAGTTGGAGTTTAATAAAACGTTGGAAAAAATCTTGTGAGGTTTTTTTTTTTTTTTCCTTGTCATTGTAATCAACCATGTCTTTTCAAAAAGAATGGGTAGCCCTGAAAAGGGCTGTTTTCTTTCTCTCTCTCTGTTCTTGGTCTTTTCTCTTCTTCTTCTCTCTTCTCTTCTCCTTCTCTTCTTCTCTTCTCTGTCCCCCCTCACTGTGTGTTCTTCTTCTTCTTCCTCTTTCTTCTCTTCTTTTTCTGCTCCTCCGGGGGTTGCTCGTGGTCAAACACAAAAACAGGCAACCCGTGTTTATTAAAAAACAATCTCCCCGGAGGCCGCTGCACCACTTCCAACTCTGCGTTCCAGTTTTCCTCTGGCGGGGGCAGATCCTGGCTCATGGGCGGTGGGGGAAGAGCCTCCCGTGAGGCCGGCGGGGCAATCTCTTGGTCCCAATCCTCCTCCCATTTGAAACAATAATCATTCACTGTAGGGTCTGGTCCTACTCTGCGGCTCATATCTACTTCTCTGGTTCCTTTAAAAAATCGGAATGCCAGATTTTGACGTTGCGCTCGTTTAAAAAGGCGATAACGCGGACGTCCTTGAAAACATCCCCTACCTCAGTCAAAGATGGGTGACGTCATGTTGATGACTCATCAAAAAACACTATATAAATAGGTCACTTGTTACCATTTTTCTCAATCATGTCGTTTGAACGGTACGTACACGATGAGAAAGATGTACTAGTGTGTGGGTATTGCCGAGGACATTGGAGAACTTGTGGCTGTTTTCATTATAAAAAAGAAAACATCATGGCCAAACATAAGTGGATAGAGAGCTTGGCAGAGCTGAATTATTGTCCCTTTGTCTATAAATGTTGTAGTCACACTAGAGAACCCTGGCTAAAGTGTAAGTGTCCGCAACATTGTACCATCACCCCTGAAGAAGAAATAGCGCATAAGGACTGTACCTGTGAGATCTGTCAGGAGTTTAGACAGCGCTGGACTCAGAGAAAGTTTTATCCCCAGCTGTTTCAACATTGTCCTTACAGTCAAGAACCCTGGTCAACGTGTACCTGTGAGACCTGTCAACCAGCATGTCGGTGACGGATCTACGAGGAGATGTATTATCTCTACCTTGGGTGGATGCTATTGTACAACAATGTAACTGTTTAACGGTGAAACCTCATGGATTAAGTCAACGTATTGCCGACCGATTTCCTTGGGCTAATCTGTATGCGACCCGACAACCTTTAGGACGGAGAAATTTAGCTATAGAAGCGGATCGAGGAATACCGGGTACTGTGTGTATTATGCCTCATTCTACTCATCCTGATGTGATCTGTTTGTTAGCGCAATGGGATTACGGGAGAGGCACTCAACGCTTACCCCTGTATGCCGATACCCCCGAACAACGTGAACTTTGGTTTCAACAATGTTTACAGGAATTAGGCACTTTGTCTTACCAGACTTTAGCGTTTCCTTATCGTATTGGATGTGGATTAGCCGGAGGCAATTGGACTCATTATAGACAATGGATTTGTGACTTTGCTTATCAGTATCATAAACATGTTTACATTGTCAAGAAAATGTAACTTTATTATAGCTTTATTCTAGCTATTACTTGTAAAAAACTTTATTCTCCCTACTATGTGACTTGTGTTAATAAAACTTTTTTTAAAAAAACTTGTGTGTTTCTTGATTTTTGCAATAAAAAGTGTCTTTTCAAAAAAAGTTGGTGGCCCTGAAAAGGGCCGTTTGGTCCTAAGACCGACTTTCAATGCCTGGTTCCGGTAAACCGGCATAACGGGCACCGTCCCCGGGTGCGTCGCCGCTCCTCTAACTGTTCCACGCACGAGCAGCAAGCTGGGCGCTGCCCACATCCCCTACACGTGATACCGGAGTGTACCCTGTCTTGCCAGCAGACAGGGCACTTAAACCAGATAGGAACCGCCCTATCTGCCCAGCCAGGGACAGTCATAGGGTGGTTCCTCGGGGGATGACTTGCCACCGGTGCGTGGGTTGGTCTCGGTGGCGGAGTCCTCCCTGCAAACCGGATGGTAGGTGGTGGGGGTCTTGCAGGGGCTGCTGGTCTCGGTGGTGATGGTGGTGACGTGTCTGCCACCAACAGCGACGGACTCTGGGCTGGGCTGGGAGGTGGTGCGGGGGACGGTGACCTCGGTGAGTACTCCACCGGTGACGCTGGTGAGTCGCTCATCGGCACCGGGCTGTATTCCACCGGTGCCGATGGGATCGCTGGTGGTGGTGTTGTAGGCGTCACCGGGGAGTAAGGTGGTGGTGGTGAGGGTGGCTGTGGGGCCCGTCGGCGCGGTCTCGTAGCCGTGGACATCCGAGCGGTGCGGCGGCGTCCCCTCCCTTCATACTCTGCCCGCACCCGGCAGATGATCTCACGGACCCCACTCTGGTCGAAAGGGGAGAAGGTGCTCAGGTCGTTCTCAGAACGCACGACCCAATTCTCCCCTACCCGTTCCTCAGCCACCACTAAGAGCCGGTACCGAAAGCCAGGCAGGGTCTGAAAGTTGTAGAGCGGGTCTCTTCTTGCAGCCATTCTTCTTTCTTCTATAAAATAATGAAAAGCTGTGCTGGATCACCAGTGAAGCGAACTGGCGAGCGCACCGGTATATATCAGGAAAGCGCGGACCTCCTCGAAAACATCCCTCGCTTCGGAGACGAAGCCAAGATGGTGGCCGTCAAAATGGCGGATTTGTGCTTTCGAGTAGAGAGTTTTTTCTCATTGTCTTCTTCTAGACATTCGATATCTGTGCATGGTAGATTTAATCTGATAGATTCTGGGGCGCGGAATGCGTTAAACTTATTTTTATTTTGCTACGTCGCATAGTTTTCAAAGAAACAGAGGTTAAAGAGGTCGAGTCGAGGTTCAATGTTTCTTCACCACCTCTTTAAAAATTTATTTCTCGACCATGTACATCCCTAAAAACATCTCATAAGGTCTATTCGATAGAAAACACCTTATTTGATTCGATTTTCACTCTACCTTTAGGATTTTCTGGATTCCTCAACAAATAAACCCTTCTCTGAGAGAGTCAACCAAACACAGCTTTCGTGTAAACAATTTTATTCATGTCACATATTTCAAATACATAACTCCCACACACAACACCAATTCACATGTCTTTTTAAAATAGGGTCCAACATTTTTTCCATTTCTCGAATCCTGCGTTGAAATCGATATCGATCAGCGGCTACAGTCATCCAGATACTTGTCCGGTCTTCTTCGGGTAACAGATACACTTCATTATGATCCAGATTAAAAGTTACACATTTTCTTGTATTTTGTTGTACATGTGATGAAGATACCGCCCTCGAAGGGTGTCGATCACGCCACTGATGTGCGGCTTTGTTCTCTTTAATTCCTCGGCTACTAAATGAATCAACACTAATGCCTCGGTGTTGATACGGTTCTCGATCAAATGTCTGCATATCCACCAATATTCGTCTAAAGTGATTGGAAATAATACCGCACGAAGATAGGATTTCAATTTTTGAAAATCTGGCAAGTTTTCTATTTCCTCAATACACTGTAGGACAAATGTTTTTTCGATGTTATCCCCAGCAGTCATGATTTCATAAATGAAATGAATTAAGTTCTTCACACTTTATGTATACTTCTCGAAGCCAGTCCTTGGTGATACTTTCAATCTCGGCGGTTTTTTCAGGCATGCGTTTCTTGAATTCCTCCCCCACAACATAAATTAACATCAATCCCGCATCGTTATAGAGATTGATGTACACCCGGTTCCGTAGATCTGTATATTGGTCCAGAGTCAATGGAAACACTCCCCCTATCAGAAAATTTTTAGCGAATTGAAACACCGTATCGTCTTGCATTTTCTCGATCCATTCTAATGCATGGTTATGCGCTTTTTCTGCGATGTTGTCACTTTCAGCCATGGTTTGTAAATGACTAAAATGAATACAAGTATCCGCTTTTTCTACGATGTGGTCACTGCTGGCCATCCTCCAGGAATAAAGGAAAAGAAAAACGGTTAGGTTTTTTTATACACCTTTTCCAGCCAGTGATCGGTAATCGCTACAATCACCCCAGTCTTCTCAGGTTCCCGTCGTCTAAATTCTTGCTCCATGGTATAAATCATGATCAATCCAGACTCTCTGTTCAGGTTGTCGGCTATATGCTTGCAAACGCTGGAATATTCATATAAGGTCATAGGAAATTCCCAAAAGATCAACAACTTCATGGCGAATTTATATCTCAACGGCTGTTTTTCTTTCCAGTCCTTGATACACTGTAATGCAGCGCTACGAGCGTTGTTCACCGATTCTTTGTAGTCCTTGAAATACTGTAATACAGCGGTAAGAACGTTGTTGTCCCATTCAGCCATGATGATCAAAATGAAAAAAAAATTCCAAAACGTTCTTGTTTTATAACAGGGCAGCCATTCCTTTCATACGAATCAGTTCCACGAATCCTTTTTGTAGACAATCGTGTAAGATCCGATCAATGTCACTCATCTGGTCTGGAAGGTTCTGTTTCAATTCCTCAGCATACAAATAAATCATGAGTAAACGTCCCGTATTGGTATTCTCCGCTAATGAATCAGCAATCCGTTGAAAACTATGTACATTTCTGACCTCCGGTGACATCTGTTGTACAAATTGACGAGCATTTTGAATGAGAGGGTCATGTAAGGCCACGTTCATACATTGTAGTACATAGCTATATCCATTCATTCTCGTAGTAGCACTGCCGCCCATAGTGAATAACGAACGTTCAGAAAACACCTGTATTTATAGGTAAAGGTTATGCATCACGTGATCAAACACCTGCACCGCGTGATCAAGCACCTGTATGTCAGCTGGTTTTCTACAGTCATTCTTGTCTGACCTTCAGTCATGGATACACGAAGAGTTTTAAGAGCGAGACGCCGCCGCCAGGGAATACAACAAGTGGAGAATTTAACCATAGTAGAAGATTATGTAGACGAGATGGAGATCTGGGACAATTTAGTACAGAGATGTCGCCATCGATTACGCTGGGGCCGATCTAAAAATTGGTGTTTTGACTATGTATTGCGGTCACATGAAACAGTGGAGGAAATTTGGCTGCGTTTAAGTGACATGTACCTGAAAAATTCCCCCCTCATACAGTACATGATTTACCAGTTTTACACGTTATTGAACGGCACTCAAAAAGTATCGGGATTTATTCGACTGGAGAAACCACGTCACCGAAGAAGTGTATGGGTATTGTTTTGGGATGCAGACTGGATGTGGGAAACCGTCGAAGAGATACGTTTCCCCGGGAGAAGAGCTCGACAATTAGTACATCACATTATATCCGAAGATCATGACTTACACGTGTATATAGAAGAACCTGCGTATGAAGCCGGCCATTTTTAAAAATAAAAACTTCATGCACAGCCCTTTTTAGGGCTACTTTAAACACCAATATAAGTTCCATTCCACTAAAGTCAATGTGTACCAATGTGCACTAGCACGCGCTGGTCGCGAGAAACCGGCTTTTCAAGTTCAATTAGTGCACTAGCACGCGCTGGTCGCGCGATGTTCTAAATGAAACCGGTTTTTCCAGAAAAAGATGGTGCAACCACGTGCTCCCCACGTGCCCCCCACGAGACAGAATAGTCTAGACATTTTGCTGGCTATAAAAGCGGAGCCCCAGTGTCAGTCCTCATTCGATCTTCAATCACCTTCCAGAAGACATGGCTCAGAAACAACTAGAATTTGTGGACAAAGCTCAGAAGAAAATAGATCAGCTGGTACAGAAGGAGATGGGACCACAGAAAGACTACATTGAACTGAAGAAAGCTAAGAGTGACGATCAGAAGACTGAACTGGGGAAGACCTCGAACTTCTTGCTCACGTCGTCTCCAGACTACATTGCTCGAAAAGTGAAGATGGCCCAGACCTCGAACCAGACCACGAGCTTCAATCTCACGCCTTCAGACTACGTTGCTCAACAAGAGAAGATGGGTCAGACCTCGGATTACCTCCCTAGCCAGAATCCGACAGACCCGGGATTAGGCTTCTATTTTCCCGATTCACAGGACGCTACGGGACTGGAACTGGGCCTCTACAACGCTCAGAATGACCCTCCGACCATGAACAAAGAAGACTTTGCGATCATTACCACGACACTAGACGGGATCGTTAACCGCATTAATGTGCTGAGTAATGAGATTGGAAATCATACCACAGTCCTACTGAAGAAGATGGAAGAGCTGACTTCTAAAAAACCTAGGAAGGAATACACTCCAGATTACGCTGCTAACCCGTGCTACACGTGTGGAGAAACAGGACATTGGGCGCCGGATTGCCCACAGAAAACAGATTATCCGCAGACCAGTAAGAAATCGAGGTCAGCAGATTCTCAACAGACCAGCAAGAAAACCAAACAAAAGGATCCTTGCTACAAATGCGGAAAAATAGGACACTGGATTAGTGAGTGTCCAGAAGAACAACTGGAGATAGATGCGATGATTGGGCCCGTACCTGGCTCAAAACCCCCTGTGAAGAGAGAATACAAACCGTTAGAGATGTGGAATCCGCCCGCACCTACTGAAGAACCGCCAAAAAAGAAGAAGAAGAAACTCAGCAGAAAGTAATGGACTGTGCTTGAACTGTTATGCTTATTGAACTGTTTTTATGGTTATTGAACTGTTTTGCATTGTTCTATGCTTGTACCATTGTTCTTTAATAAACATGTCAACTTAAAACCTTGTGTTATTCTTTAGATTTAATACACAGGAATACATAGAAATACATAGGATTTCACTGGATTTCACTGGATTTTATACCGATTTTCAGAAAAATAGCTCCAGGAACTCACCCCTTTCCAGGAACTCAAAGCGAAAGTAGCGCATAATAGAGCTAAAATTAGACCAGCGGCAATAGGCCAACCTATTAACCGGACACCCGGCCTACAACCCCTGCTGGGGTCCGCAAGTTGACCCCGTCCTAGATATTAAACCACTCATCGACCCCCGACACCGCTTGACCAATCAAAAACGCCCTTGCTTGACCTCATTTGCATAAAAAGTGCACTCAGTTGAACTCCCTATCGGGAGGGCTTATACTACTCACTTTCTTGGATAACCGGACGAATAGTGCGCGATGACCATGCTTGGCGGGAAGGGGAAAATATCGAAACGGTCACCTGATAAAAACTTTACTTTTCATTGGGGTAATTGAAAAATCACGCAATAACCACAGGTCACATGACAGAAACTACATTTCTAATTGGTCATGATACAAGTAAATTAAAAAATCACGCAATAACCACTTGTCACATGACAGATAGTATATTTCTAATTGGTCATGATACAAGTAAGTTATTGAATATTTATTTCGGTGTATCTTGATTTATTTGGACGAAGGGCAGATATTCGTGCTTCGCTCTCGTCACCGCCCTTCGTCCAAATAAATCAAGATACACCGAAATAAATATACAATAACTATTACATTATATACAATATGTAACAGCATTCTTGGGGAAGTAAGTGGTCAAATATCGTGTAATAGTAATATCACCTACATGTATATGCATGACCTCTTATAATCAACTTATTCTTCAAACAAGAGCATGTGTGCATCTATCTATCTCTCTGTATAAAGCACGGAAATAACAATAAACTCTGAAACAAACATATCTGTCCCAAGTGAAGAATAAGAAATATATAGCACAGAAAATTTCATAAATTTTACATATTTATTTGGATACCCACTTTCGCCCCAACACAATATATACATATGTGCATGTAGATAGATACATTTTTTATATTTTTAGATAGACAGATTTTTAAATCGAGGCAACCTACTGACAAACAAGTTGATGGTACAGGGGTTTCTATAATCTTGATTGAAGTCAGCATTTCACAAATTCTGTGGCGGAAAACATCAAAACAATCAATTAATCAATGGTCGTTAAAACGATTTAGTTCGTCAATACAACCTATCGTTGGGTCAAATGCTGTCTGACGTGTTTCAAACCGATTGTTAAACCGTTCTTGTCACACTGATTTTGACTACGGATAACTCTGTTTACCTGATCAGGATATGGGGCTCACGGCGGGTGTGACCTGTCAACAGGGGATTCTTACTCCTCCTAGGCACTTGATCCCACCTCTGGTGTGTCCAGGGGTCCGTGTTTCCCCAATTATCTATTTTGTATTGCTTGTAGGAGTTACGAGATTGATCACTGTTGGTTATCTTCACCTTTCATGTATGCGAGTACGCGAGTGGATCTAACATCTAATTATGTTCCCCAAACAAAGTTTGGGAACATATTGTTTTTACTCTGTTTCTTATTATGTTCCCCAAACGAAGTTTGGGAACATATTGGTTTTACTCTGTTTCTTATTATTATTATTATTATGTTCCCCAATCAAAGTTTGGGAACATATTGGTTTTACTCTGTTTCTTATTATTATGTTCCCCAAACAAAGTTTGGGAACATATTGGTTTTACTCTGTTTCTTATTATTATTATTATTATTATTATTCTTTCTTTATTCTTGTCACCCTTTTTTGTCCACGAGTGTTCTCAGAAACTACTGAAGGGATCAAGATGAAACCTTTTTAGGATGATAGAATACTCTATGTAGATGTGCGGAACGAACGTCATTTTGTCTGAAAATGCATGCATGTGCATGCACGTGCATTGGATTTTTTGTTTACAAACTTTGGAATGCGTCTAACTTTTTTATTTTTCAATGAAATCGTATAATATTTATATTGCAGGTATAACTTGAGACCCTTAACCGTTTGGCATCGTCAAAATTTCAATTCTGCACGCGCATGCACGTGTGCTTCAATTTGATTGGATAATACAAAACCGTTTATAACTTTCAGGTAAATTAAGACAATTTAATGATATTTACAGGATTGGTAAAGATTATAAATATATACAAATTTGTGTAATAAAAATTGCAAACGCGCATGCGCACGCAAGTGTATTGTCTTTTGAAGTTTCAATTCTTTTAATGACCATAACTTTTTTGTTTTTGGTCAAAATCTTTTCAAACTTGTATTGTATATGTATCTTGATATTCTTAAGAAAAGTGTATAGTCATAATTACCATCCGGCACGTGCATGCACGTGTGCTAAATTCTGATTGGACGATTTTCAAATCGCCATAACTTTCTTATAAATGATGGAAACAATATGAAATTTATACTGTAAGTATATCTATCAAATGTCTATTGAATGACATCAACATTGATGCTGAGTCATACTCACGTGCCCGTGTATGCACGTGCATAGCTTTTCTTTCATTTTTCGGGTACTAAAATGGTCATAACTATTGAATTAAAAACTGAAATGAATTCAAATTTACCCTGAGGATCTATGATATGAATGTCTATGAAATGGTGTCAACAAATTTTCCAATATCAAAGTCGTGTGCGCGTGAATGCGCGTGCATTGTGATTTTTGACGTCTAAATTTAAGTATTCGTCTATAACATTTTGAGATTGCAATGAATAGGTTTAAAAATTAGGTTGCAGGTATATTTTGGGCCTCTCAATTTATTAATAGTCTCAAAATCACTTCCCTGCACGCGGATGCACGTGCGTTTAATTCTGATTGGACGATTTTGAAATCCCAATAACTTTCTTATGAGTGAAGCAATCGATACCAAATTCATATAGTAAGTATATTGTTCAAATGTCTATTGAATAGCATCAACAAAATTGCTGTGTGGTACTCACGCGCACATGTATGCACGTGCATTGATTTCGGTCTTTGTAGTTTTGAGTTGCCGTTAATTTCTCGTTTTTCATTGAACAGTTGTGAAACTTCTCTTGTACTCATATAGTAAGACTTCTAATGTATCGAGATGGTCGAATTCTTTATATGCACGTGCATGCACGTACGTGCACGTGCACAAAACTCTCAGATCTTTATAACTGATTTGAACTAGTATGAAATGGACTGAACGTTATAAGATAGTTATATATTCACATGCTACACACTTTCCAATGGTCAAAACCACTTGTACTGATATAAATGTCACCACTTACTAAATGGGGGAATGTTTGGGGAACATCTGTAACGGTCCCCGTTACAATAAGTACTAGTTATTATGTTCCCCAAACGAAGTTTGGGAACATATTGGTTTTACTCTGTTTCTTATTATTATTATTATTATTATTCTTTCTTTCTTCTTGGGACTTTTTTGTCCACGAGTGTTCTCAGAAACTACTCAAGGGATCAATCTGAAACCTTTTTAGGATGATAGTATAGCATATGTAGATGTGCGGAACGAATGTCATTTTGTCTGAAAATGCATGCATGTGCATTGGATTTTTTGTTTACCAACTTTGGAATTACTCTAACTTTTTTATTTTTCAATGAAATCGTTTGCTATTTATATCGTAGGTATAACTTGGGACCCTTAACTGATTGGCATCGTCAAAATTTAAATTCTGCACGCGCATGCACGTGTGCTTCAATTTGATTAGATAATACAAAACCGTTTATAACATTCATACCAATTAAGGAAATTTAATGATATTTACAGGATAGGTAGACATGCGAAATATCTACAGATCGATGTAATAAAAATTGCAAACGCGCATGCGCACGCACGTGCATTGTCTTTTGAAGGTTCAATTCTTTCAATGACCATAACTTTTTTGTTTTTTGTCAAAATCTTTTTAAACTTGTATTCTATATGTATCTTGATATTCTTAAGAAAAGTGTATAGTCATAATTACCATCCGGCACGTGCATGCACATGTGCTAAATTCTGATTGGACGATTTTCAAATCGCCATAACTTTCTTATAAATGATGGAAACAATATGAAATTTATACTGTAAGTATATCTATCAAATGTCTATTGAATGACATCAACATTGATGCTGAGTCCTACTCACGTGCGCGTGTATGCACGTGCATAGCTTTTCTTTCATTTTTCGGGTACTAAAATGGTCATAACTATTGAATTAAAAACTGAAATGAATTCAAATTTACCCTGAGGATCTATGATATGAATGTCTATGAAATGGTGTCAACAAATTTTCCATTATCTAAATCGCGTGTGCTTGAATGCGCGTGCATTGTAATTTTTGATGTCTAAATTTAAGTATTGGTCTATAACATTTTGGGATTGCATTGAATAGGTTTGAAAATTAGGTTGTAGGTATGTTTTGGGCCTCTCAATTTATTAATAGTCTCAAAATCACTTCCCTGCACGCGCATGCACGTGCGATAATTCTGATTGGACGATTTTGAAATCCCAATAACTTTCTTATGAGTGAAACAATCGATACCAAATTCATATAGTAAGTATATTGTTCAAATGTCTATTGAATAGCATCAACAAAATTGCTGTGTGGTACTCACGCGCATTTGTATGCACGTGCATTGATTTCGGTCTTTGTAGTTTTGAGTTGCCGTTAATTTCTCGTTTTTCATTGAACAGTTGTGAAACTTCTCTTGTACTCATATAGTAAGATTTCTAATGTATCGAGATGGTCGAATTATTTATATGCACGTGTATGCACGTACGTGCACGTGCAATAAACTCTCAGATCTTTATAACTGATTTGTATTAGCATCAAATGGACTGAACGTTATAAAAGAGTTCTATATTCACATGTTTCACAGTTTGCAATGGTCAAAACCACTTGTACTGAAATAAATGACACCACTTGCTAAATGGGGGAATGTTTGGGGAACATCTGTAACGGTCCCCGTTACAATCAGTACAAGTTATTATTATGTTCCCCAAACAAAGTTTGGGAACATATTGGTTTTACTCTGTTTCTTCTTCTTATTATTATTATTATTCTTTCTTTATTCTTGTCACCCTTTTTTGTCCACGAGTGTTCTCAGAAACTACTGAAGGGATCAAGATGAAACCTTTTTAGGATGATAGAATACTCTATGTAGATGTGCGGAACGAACGTCATTTTGTCTGAAAATGCATGCATGTGCATGCACGTGCATTGGATTTTTTGTTTACAAACTTTGGAATGCGTCTAACTTTTTTATTTTTCAATGAAATCGTATAATATTTATATTGCAGGTATAACTTGAGACCCTTAACCGTTTGGCATCGTCAAAATTTCAATTCTGCACGCGCATGCACGTGTGCTTCAATTTGATTGGATAATACAAAACCGTTTATAACTTTCAGGTAAATTAAGACAATTTAATGATATTTACAGGATTGGTAAAGATTATAAATATATACAAATTTGTGTAATAAAAATTGCAAACGCGCATGCGCACGCAAGTGTATTGTCTTTTGAAGTTTCAATTCTTTTAATGACCATAACTTTTTTGTTTTTGGTCAAAATCTTTTCAAACTTGTATTGTATATGTATCTTGATATTCTTAAGAAAAGTGTATAGTCATAATTACCATCCGGCACGTGCATGCACGTGTGCTAAATTCTGATTGGACGATTTTCAAATCGCCATAACTTTCTTATAAATGATGGAAACAATATGAAATTTATACTGTAAGTATATCTATCAAATGTCTATTGAATGACATCAACATTGATGCTGAGTCCTACTCACGTGCGCGTGTATGCACGTGCATAGCTTTTCTTTCATTTTTCGGGTACTAAAATGGTCATAACTATTGAATTAAAAACTGAAATGAATTCAAATTTACCCTGAGGATCTATGATATGAATGTCTGTGAAATGGTGTCAACAAATTTTCCATTATCAAAATCGCGTGCGCGTGAATGCGCGTGCATTGTAATTTTTGAGTATTGGTCTATAACATTTTGAGATTGCAATGAATAGGTTTGAAAATTAGGTTGCAGGTATGTTTTGGGCCTCTCAATTTATTAAAAGTCTCAAAATCACTTCCCTGCACGCGCATGAACGTGCGCTTAATTCTGATTGGACGATTTTGAAATCCCAATAACTTTCTTAAGAGTGAAGCGATCGATACCAAATTCATATAGAAAGTATATTGTTCAAATGTCTATTGATTAGCATCAACAAAATTGCTGTGTCGTACTCACGCGCACGTGTATGCACGTGCATTGATTTCGGTCTTTGTAGTTTTGAGTTGCCGTTAATTTCTCGTTTTTCATTGAACAGTTGTGAAACTTCTCTTGTACTCATATAGTAAGATTTCTAATGTTACGAGATGGTCGAATTATTTATATGCACGTGCATGCACGTGCACAAAACTCTCAGATCTTTATAACTAATTTGAACTAGTATGAAATGGACTGAACGTTATAAGATAGTTATATATTCACATGCTACACAGTTTGCAATAGTCAAAACAACTTGTACTGAAATAAATGACACCACTTACTAAATGGGGGAATGTTTGGGGAACATCTGTAACGGTCCCCGTTACAATAAGTACTAGTTATTATTATTATTATTCTTTCTTTATTCTTGTCACCCTTTTTTGTCCACGAGTGTTCTCAGAAACTACTGAAGGGATCAAGACGAAACCTTTTTAGGATGATAGAATACTCTTTGTAGATGTGCGGAACGAACGTCATTTTGTCTGAAAATGCATGCATGTGCATGCACGTGCATTGGATTTTTTGTTTACAAACTTTGGAATGCGTCTAACTTTTTTATTTTTCAATGAAATCGTTTGATATTTATATTGCAGGTATAACTTAAGACCCTTAAGCGTTTCACATCGTCAAAATTTCAATTCTGCACGCACATGCACGTGTGCTTCTATTTGATTGGATAATACAAAACCATTTATAACATTCATTTTAATTAAGACAATTTAATGATATTTACAGGATAGGTAAAGATTATAAATATCTACAAATCTATGTTTAAAAAATTGAAAACGCGAATGCGCACGCACGCGCATTGACATTTGAACGTTCAATTCTTTCAATGACCATAACTTTTTTTTTTTGTCAAAATCTTTTCAAACTTGTCTTGTATATGTATCTTGATATTCTTAACAAAAGTGTACAGTCATAATTACCATCCGGCACCTGCATGCACGTGTGCTAAATTCTGATTGGACGATTTTCAAATCGCCATAACTTTCTTATAAATGATATAAACAATATGAAATTTATACTGTAAGTATATCTATCAAATGTGTATTGAATGACATCAACATTGATGCTGAGTCATACTCACGTGCGCGTGTATGCACGTGCATAGCTTTTCTTTCATTTTTCGGTTACTAAAATGGTCATAACTATTGAATTAAAAACTGAAATGAATTCAAATTTACCCTGAAGATCTATGATATGAATGTTTACGAAATGGTGTCAACAAATTCTCCATTATGAAAACCGCGTGTGCGTGAATGCACGTGCAATGTAATTTTTGACGTCTAAATTTAAGTATTGGTCTATAACATTTTGAGATAGCAATGAATACGTTTGAAAATTAGGTTGCAGGTATGTTTTCGGCCTGTCAATTTATTAATAGTCTCAAAATCACTTCCCTGCACGCGCATGCACGTGCCCTTAATTCTGATTGGACGATTTTGAAATTCCAATAACTTTCTTATCAGTGAAGCAATCGATACCAAATTCATATAGTAAGTATATTGTGCAAATGTCTATTGATTAGCACCAACAAAAATGACTTGTAATGTATCGAGATGGTCGAATTATTTATATACACGTGGATGCACGTACGTGCAGGTGCACAAAACTCTCAGATATTTATAACTGATTTGTATTAGCATGAAATGGACTGAACGTTATAAAATAGTTATATATTCACATGTTTCACAGTTTGCAATGGTCAAAACCACTTGTACTGAAATAAATGACACCACTTGCTAAATGGGGGAATGTTTGGGGAACATCTGTAACGGTCCCCGTTACAATAAGTACTAGTTATTATTATTATTCTTTCTTTATTCTTGTCACCCTTTTTTGTCCACGAGTGTTCTCAGAAACTACTGAAGGGATCAAGACGAAACCTTTTTAGGATGATAGAATACTCTTTGTAGATGTGCGGAACGAACGTGATTTTGTCTGAAAATGCATGTATGTGCATGCACGTGCATTGGATTTTTTGTTTACAAACTTTGGAATGCGTCTAACTTTTTTATTTTTCAATGAAATCGTATAATATTTATATTGCAGGTATAACTTGAGACCCTTAACCGTTTCACATCGTCAAAATTTCAATTCTGCACCCGCATGCACGTGTGCTTCAATTTGATTGGATAATACAAAACCATTTATAACTTTCATGTAAATTAAGACAATTTGATGATATTTACAGGATAGGTAAAGATTATAAATATCTACAAATATCTGTTTAAAAAATTGAAAATGCGCATGCGCACGCACGCGCATTGACATTTGAACGTTCAATTCTTTCAATGACCATAACTTTTTTGTTTTTTGTCAAAATTTTTTCAAACTTTTCTTGTATATGTATCTTGATATTCTTAACAAAAGTTTACAGTTACCATCCGGCACGTGCATGCACGTGTGCTAAATTCTGATTGGACGATTTCCAAATCGCCATAACTTTCTTATAAATGATGGAAACAATATGAAATTTATACTGTAAGTATATCTATCAAATGTCTATTGAATGACATCAACATTGATGCTAAGTCATACTCACGTGCCCGTGTATGCACGTGCATATCCTTTCTTTCATTTTTCGGGTACTAAAATGGTCATAACTATTGAATTAAAAACTGAAACGAATTCAAATTTACCCTGAGGATCTATGATATGAATGTCTATGAAATGGTGTCAACAAATTTTCCATTATCAAAATTGCGTGCGCGTGAATGCGCGTGCATTGTAATTTTTGACGTCTAAATTCAAGTATTGGTCTATAACATTTTAAAATTGCAATGAATAGGATTGAAATTTAGGTTGCAGGTATGTTTTGGGCCTCTGAATTTATTAATAGTGTCAAAATCACTTCCCTGCACGCGCATGCACGTGCGTTTAATTCTGATTGGACGATTTTGAAATCTCAATAACTTTCTGATGAGTGAAGCAATCAATACCAAATTTATATAGTAAGTATATTGTTCAAATGTCTATTGAATAGCATCAACAAAATTGCTGTGTCGTACTCACGCGCACATGTATGCACGTGCATTGATTTCGGTCTTTGTAGTTTTGAGTTGCCGTTAATTTCTCGTTTTTCATTGAACTGTTGTGAAACTTCTCTTTTATTCATATGGTGAGACTTGTAATGTATCGAGATGGTCAAATTATTTATATGCACGTGCATGCACGTATGTGCACGTGCACAAAACTCTCAGATCTTTATAACTGATTTGAACTAGTATGAAATGGACTGAACGTTATAAGATAGTTATATATTCACATGCTACACAGTTTGCAATGGTCAAAACCACTTGTACTGAAATCAATGTCACCACTTACTAAATGGGGGAATGTTTGGGGTACATCTGTAACGGTCCCCGTTACAATAAGTACTACCCTCATGAAAATATTTTGCTGAAAATTTGCTGAAAGATATCTGAAACAAATCTGAAACATTGCTTACTGAAATTTTTCTTGCTGAATCAATGCTGAACATGTTTCAGCATATATGCTGAAACACCTTGAGCATTGCTGAATCATTTCTTAATTACTGAAACATTGCTTACTGAAATGTTTCTTGCTGAATCAATGCTGAACATGTTTCAGTACATATGCTGAAACACCTTGAGCATTGCTGAAACATTTCTTAATTACTGAAACATTCAGGCAAGTTGCTGAGACAGTCTGAAACATCAATTAAAATTGCTGAGTTCCATCTGAAACATTCAAATTGCTGAAACTGTCTGAAACTCTGCAATATTGCGACAACTTATCATTCTGAGAAAAGACAAATTCCTTGGAGATAAATTATTTAAACTATAATCATAATATATGACATGACAATGAAATCAACCCATAATGGACATTATATAATACAAAACAAATTAACTATGCCCATGTTTGTGTCTGTGTATACACTTTAACACTTCATCAAAAATATATTAGTCTCGATCATGGTCATCACAGGCATCTATACTGTAGCAATTCTGTTGAAACAGTTTTTGGTACTTTTTGGAGTTGATCATTATTTAAGTCCATTTACTAAACAAGATATAGTTCCAATCATGGTCATCACAGGCAGATATATTAGATTAATCTGCAACTATTCTGTTGCAACAGATTTTGGCACTCTACAGTGGGTTAATTCACAGATTTTCTGTTGTTGAACATGTTGAATGGAAGTTTCCTTAAAAAATAAAACTCAGCACAAGCCACTCCCTCCAGAATGTTCAGTTCCGACTCCTTCCTCTTCCCAATTTATAAAGAGTCAGCCTGCTTATTATCTACTAAGAAGTTCTCCTAAGAATGACTTACTGAAAAAATACAATAACAATATATGAATATATTAATTAGAGGCTCCATAACTGTATACAATCACACAGTCCTACATTTCAAGCAAATTCTTGAGTATCTATTGCTGTATTACTCATGCTGTATATTTGATTTATAATCGTAATTCAGTTCTAATGACGTAATATTTCAATGTATGAATTCAAGAGCATTTTGTGTCATAGATATACTTAAACTGCTTTACCATAGTATATTTTTGAAATTGGAATCAAATACAAAACTGCATTAAGCATTTTCTGAATTGTTCAACCTACGAGACGTTGTGAAAGTATGGAAGAATGGCACTAGCAAGAGATTGTGGAAATTGTGTTGAGAAAATTCGGGTCGTCGTAACTTTGTCGTTTTACAATTACAACGTGTGTAATCCCTACTTGTTATAACTGTGGGCAGTGAAATTCATTTGTGTATTTAGCTTGAAATCTTTACACACTGTTACATAAGAAAACATGGGTGTCCTAGGCCTAACAAAAATCGTAAGTGTAAAAAAATAAATTTAAAAAAATCGGCGACTTTCATTAGTCAGTCACCTCTACTTCAAAATTGAAACCAAGTGCCATTTATTTATATGACTGTCATTTCCAATCATAATTTAAGCCTATACTATTTTGGTTTTGAAACTTACATGTTAAGTAAGGCAGAATCTTCTCACTGCACTGCCCCTCCGGCCTCCATCTTCTGTGTTTTCTTCCGATGTTGACGGAAGTTGTCAATCAATTACAAAGTATTAAAAAAAATCGATAAAAAAATTTATAGGAGAAATATTGGAATATATCCTTTATTTTAAGAGCTATAATACTTTTGACAATATTTTTTTTTAAATATTTGTAAACTGGTTCCCCGCTGATTGATGCTACCTACATACGAAATAGGCGAGGTCGATAAGGGTACCAGTTTAATATTCATCGCAGACGGAAGTATTGCACGCGGGAAAAAATTCGTTTGATCAACAGCCATGTCTTGAAATCATAACGCCATCGTTGTATGAGTGGGTGAAGATAAATTTAATGCGATTCCACTCTCCTGTATAAAGGATCCAAGAAAAGATTTTAGTAAATACCTTGAGGGAGAATGCATAAGCATGAAAACCTCCAGATCTTGGTTTCCCTGGCCTGAATCTTCGACGCCATTTTGTTAGCAGTTCGAGGTATGAATTTTTGTGTTAATGTTAACCTAATAGTCCTATTAAGTGCCTGTACTATGTAAAAATCAGAACTTTCGATCACATAAATTTGAATCATTCCATGTTGAATTAATTAAGATCATGAATTTATATGAACTTCGATCATTATTTATAAGATTAAACACATTGTTAAGTTTACAATGTACCTGTATGCTAGTATAATTTCAGATGGATTCAAGCAAATTAAGAAGTGGATTATCCTGAAAATTCGTTGGATACAGACAAGGCCCATAGATCTATATGACAATCAGAATGATTACCTCATAGTGGACTATAAGGCCTACAACAGCTAGCTATTTCTAATCAGAGAGGTGGGAAGACCCGGTAGGATGTAATACCAAGTAAACAGTAAATGGAAATTTAAATTATAAAAAAGGTAGTGCCTGAAAAAGACAATTTAAGACTTTGATATTTTGAATGAAAAATAAAAATTGAAATATATTTGTCTCGATTATTTTTTAAAGTATATTGCAGGATGAAAAGCTAGCATATCCTTGCTGAATAAGTGCTGTAACATTGCTGAATAGGTGGGGTATTATTGCTGAAACGGCACTGAATAATTGCTGATTCGGCACTGAATATTTGCTGAAACAGCACTGAATAATTGCTGAAACAGTACTTAATATTTGCTGAAACAGCACTGAATAATTGCTGAAACAGTGCTGAATAATTGCTGAAACAGTACTTAATATTTGCTGAAACAGTGCTGAATAATTTCTGAAACAGTGCTGAATAATTGCTGAAACGGCACTGAATAATTGCTGAATATTTCTGAAACCTTGCTTACTTACAGTTTGAAAACTGTATGAAACATTGCTGAAATTTTGGCTGAAACATCACTCGCAATTGGCTGAAACACCAAGTCTGAAACATGCCTGGAATGTTCCAATTACAGGCATGTTTCAGACTTTTGTTTCAGACTTGATTCAGATAGACAATTCTGGAATGTTTCAGGAAAATTTCAGAAATGTTTCAGGAAAATTTCAGACTAAAATTTTCATGAGGGTAGTTATTATCATTATTATTCTTTCTTTCTTCTTGGGACTTTTTTGTCCACGAGTGTTCTCAGAAACTACTCAAGGGATCAATATGAAACCTTTTTAGGATGATAGTATAGCATATGTAGATGTGCGGAACGAATGTCATTTTGTCTGAAAATGCATGCATGTGCATGCACGTGCATTGGATTTTTTGTTTACAAACTTTGGAATGAGTCTAACTTTTTTATTTTTCAATGAAATCGTTTGCTATTTATATGGTAGGTATAACATGGGACCCTTAACTGTTTGGCATTGTCAAAATTTTAATTCTGCACGCGCATTCACGTGTGCTTCAATTTGATTGGATAATACAAAACCTTTTATAACATTCATACCAATTAAGGGAATTGAATGATATTTACAGGATAGGTAGACATGCCAAATATCTACAGCTCGATGTAATAAAAATTGCAAACACGCATGCGCACGCACGTGCATTGTCTTTTGAAGGTTCAATTCTTTCAATGACCATAACTTTTTTGTTTTTTGTGAAAATCTTTTCGAACTTGTATTGTATATGTATCTTGATATTCTTAACAAAAGTGTATAGTCATAATTACCATCCGGCACGTGCATGCACGTGTGCTAAATTCTGATTGGACGATTTTCAAATCGCCATAACTTTCTTATAAATGATGGAAACAATATGAAATTTATACTGTAAGTATACCTATCAAATGTCTATTGAATGACATCAACATTGATGCTGAGTCATACTCACGTGCGCGTGTATGCACGTGCATAGCTTTTCTTTCATTTTTCGGGTACTAAAATGGTCATAACTATTGAATTAAAAACTGAAATGAATTCAAATTTACCCTGAGGATCTATGATATGAATGTCTATGAAATGATGTCAACAAATTTTCCATTATCAAAATCGCGTGTGCGTGAATGCGCGTGCATTGTAATTTTTGACGTCTAAATTTAAGTATTGGTCTATAACGTTTTGAGATTGCAATGAATAGGTTTGAAAATTAGGTTGTAGGTATGTTTTGGGCCTCTCAATTTACTAATAGTCTCAAAATCACTTCCCTGCATGTGCATGCACGTGCGCTTAATTCTGATTGGACGATTTTGAAATCCCAATAACTCTCTTATGAGTGAAGCAATCGATACCAAATTCATATAGTAAGTATATTATTCAAATGTCTATTGAATAGTATCAACAAAATTCTTGTGTGGTACTCACACGCACGTGTATGCACGTGCATTGATTTCGGTCTTTGTAGTTTTGAGTTGCCGTTAATTTCAAGTTTTTCATTGAACAGTTGTGAAACTTCTGTTGTACTCATATGGTAAGACTTGTAATGTATCGAGATGGTCGAATTATTTATATGCACGTGCATGCACGTACGTGCACGTGCACAAAACTCTCAGATCTTTATAACTGATTTGAACTAGTATGAAATGGACTGAACGTTATAAGATAGTTATATATTCACATGCTACACAGTTTGCAATGGTCAAAACCACTTGTACTGAAATCAATGTCACCACTTACTAAATGGGGGAATGTTTGGGGAAGATGTGTAACGGTCCCCGTTACAACAAGTACTAGTTATTATTATTATTATGTTCCCCAAACAAAGTTTGGGAACATATTGTTTTTACTCTGTTTCTTATTATTATGTTCCCCAAACAAAGTTTGGGAACATATTGTTTTTACTCTGTTTCTTATTATGTTCCCCAAACAAAGTTTGGGAACATATTGGTTTTACTCTGTTTCTTATTATTATGTTCCCCAAACAAAGTTTGGGAACATATTGGTTTTACTCTGTTTCTTATTATTATGTTCCCCAAACGAAGTTTGGGAACATATTGGTTTTACTCTGTTTCTTATTATGTTCCCCAAACAAAGTTTGGGAACATATTGGTTTTACTCTGTTTCTTATTATGTTCCCCAAACAAAGTTTGGGAACATATTGGTTTTACTCTGTTTCTTATTTAGGTCTACCGTCTCCTGCGGAAGACCTTACTATTATTGTTCGCGTTCTTCTTCTTCATTAAGGTCTTCCGTCTCCTGCGGAAGAAATTACTATTATTGTTCGCGTTCTTCTTCTTCATTATTATTATTATTATTATTTTCCTTGGTAGTACACGCGTTTTTCTCAGCCATTTCTCGATCGATTTTCACGAAATTTTCAGGAAAGATGTCTTTTGGTGACGAGACTTTGCTTGCAAAATTTCGTGCTTGACCTCACTTCCGGTCAGGAGTTATCTCTCTTTTAGTGACTTTTTGAAGGGCCTTGTTGTCCACGCATCTCCTCCGTTAGTTTTGAAGCTAGAGTCTTGAAATTTCTACACAAGATAGAGTAAACATTTTAGAAGATTTGTGGGGGATTCGATTTTACCGGAGGCGATTTGCCTAAACACTCGCCTGGACCTGAAAAAATGGATGCCAAAATTTTTCGCCGATTTCGGCGATTTTTCACCTTTGATCTCCAATATCTTTTTTCTTGCAAATATTTTGTTAAGACATGTAGAACAAAAGTTGTGCACATTTACGAGATCTTTTCGAAAATATCAAGATTTAGGGGCTAGCCCCTTCAATTAGGGATCTAGAAGGGCTCAAAGTCTAGATCAAATATCTCAAAAATCGTTAATATTTTGGTATAAGTCAAAGAACAAAAAATGTTTATCTCAACAATCCAAATCTATTCATATAAAAATTTAGGTCATATGTTACGTAATAAGGGATTTTAAGGGCCAAAACCATAAATTTTTTACCCCTTGTATCTCGAAAACGACAAATATTTTGAAAAGCAATAAAGAACAAAAGTTGTTCAGAATGATGATCTGAACAATATGCATATTTCGTTTTTACCCTATGTGGCCCCGTTAGGGAGCTACAGTTTGGCCCCTAAAAATTACTTCTAGAAATAACTCGAGAACGGTAAAGAATTTCTAAATACTTGTTGAACAAAAAATGTTTGAAATGTCATGACCTTTCTTACGATATCAAGCAAAAGGGGCTGACCCTTTAAATTAGGGGCCCAGAAGGGTCCAAAGGTTTATGAGAATATCTCAGAAACTATTAATATTTTGTAATAAGTCATTGAAACGGAAATGTTCATCTAAACGAGCTTGTTCTTATCAAATCAAAAAGTAGGTCATATGTTACGTAATAAGGGATTTTAAGGGCGAAAATCATAAATAATTGACGCCTCATATCTTGAAAACGACAAATATTTTGAAAAGCATTATTGAACAAAAGTTGTTCAGAATGATAATCTAAACAATATGTACATTTCGTTTTTTCCCTATGTGGCCCCGTTAGGGAGCTACAGTTTGGCCCCTAAATATTTCTTGTAGAGATAACTCGAGAACGGTAAAGAATTTCTAAATACTTGTTGAGCAAAAAATGTTTTTAATGACAAGGCCTTTCTTACGATATCAAGCAAAACGGGCTGGCCCTTTAAATTAGGGGTTCAGAAGGGTCCAAATGTTTTTGAGAATATCTCAGAAACTATTAATATTTTATAATAAGTTGTAGAAGCGGAAATGTTCATCTCAACGAGCTTGATCTTATCAAATCAAAAAGTAGGTCATATGTTACGTAATTAGAGATTTTAAGGGCCAAAATCGTAAATATTTGATGCCTCATATCTTTAAAACGACATATTTTTTGAAAAGCATTATTGAACAAAAGTTGTTCAATGTGTCATAACCTATCGATCAATATCAAAAAATGGGTCTGTGGGCCTCATGGCCTGTAGAGTCGATTTTTGTCGATATCAGTCGATTTCAAAAACTTGTAACTGGTAAATATTTTCTAAGGACATATTGAACAAAAGTTGTTCAGTTTATCGAGATCTATCGATTGATATCAAGAAATAGGCCTATGATCCTAATGGCTCGCCTGTAGAGTCGATTTTTTGTCGATATAGGTCGATCTCAATAACTTTTTACAGGTAAATATTTTGTAAAGACATATAGAACTAAAGTTGTTGAGTCTATAGAGGGCTAACAAATGACATCAAGAAATAGGCCCGCGGGCCTTATGGCTCGCCTGGAGAGTCGAATTTCAAACGAATTTCACCGCAACTTTGCTTCAGAAGCTTATGATATGAAAAATTGATTATATCTAAAGTGTCTTAAAGTCGGAAACTAAATTGGGACTCATTTGTCTTTTCTTTTTTTTTTTAACTCCGAGTGCATCAACAAATCGGACGGAAGACCTACTCGTTGCTCGCAACGAGATCGTGTCTAGTTATTATTATTATTATTTCTTTCTTCTTGGGACTTTTTTGTCCACGAGTGTTCTCAGAAACTACTCAAGGGATCAATCTGAAACCTTTTTAGGATGATAGTATAGCATATGTAGATGTGCGGAACGAATGTCATTTTGTCTGAAAATGCATGCATGTGCATGCACGTGCATTGGATTTTTTGTTTACCAAGTTTGGAATGAGTCTAACTTTTTTATTTTTTAATGAAATCGTTTGCTATTTATATCGTATGTATAACAAGGGACCCTTAACTGTTTGGCATCGTCAAAATTTCAATTCTGCACGCGCATGCACGTGTGCTTCAATTTGATTGGATAATACAAAACCGTTTATATCATTCATGCCAATCAAGGAAATTTAATGATATTTACAGGATAGGTAGACATGTCAAATATCTACAGATCGATGTAATAAAAATTGCAAACGCGCATGCGCACGCACGTGCATTGTCATTTGAAGGTTCAATTCTTTCAATGACCCTAACTTTTTTGTTTTTTGTCAAAATCTTTTCGAACTTGTATTGTATATGTATCTTGATATTCTTAACAAAAGTGTATAGTCATAATTACCATCCGGCACGTGCATGCACGTGTGCTAAATTCTGATTGGACGATTTTCAAATCGCCATAACTTTCTTATAAATGATGGAAACAATATGAAATTTATACTGTAAGTATATCTATCAAATGTCTATTGAATGACATCAACATTGATGCTGAGTCATACTCACATGCGCGTGTATGCACGTGCATAGCTTTTCTTTCATTTTTCGGGTACTAAAATGGTCATAACTATTGAATTAAAAACTGAAATGAATTCAAATTTACCCTGAGGATCTATGATATGAATGTCTATGAAATGGTGTCAACAAATTTTCCATTATGAAAATCGCGTGCGCGTGAATGCGCGTGCATTGTAATTTTTGACGTCTAAATTTAAGTATTGGCCTATAACAGTTTGAGATTGCAATGAATAGGTTTGAAAATTAGGTTGCAGGTATGTTTTGGGCCTGTTAATTTATTAATAGTCTCAAAATCATTTCCCTGCACGCACATGCACGTGCGCTTAATTCTGATTGGACGATTTTGAAATCCCAATATCTTTCTGATGAGTGAAGCAATCGATACCAAATTCATACAGTAAGTATATTGTTCAAATGTCTATTGAATAGCATCAACAAAATTGCTGTGTGGTACTCATGCGCACGTGTATGCACGTGCATTGATTTGGGTCTTTGTAGTTTTGAGTTGCCGTTAATTTCTCATTTTTCATTCAACAGTTGTGAAACTTCTCTTGTACTCATATAGTAAGACTTCTAATGTATGGAGATGGTCGAATTATTTATATGCACGTACGTGCACGTGCACAAAACTCTCAGATCTTTATAACTGATTTGAACTAGTATGAAATGGACTGAACGTTATAAGATAGTTATATATTCACATGCTACACAGTTTGCAATGGTCAAAACCACTTGTACTGAAATAAATGACACCACTTACTAAATGGGGGAATGTTTGGGGAACATCTGTAACGGTCCCCGTTACAATAAGTACTAGTTATTATGTTCCCCAAACGAAGTTTGGGAACATATTGGTTTTACTCTGTTTCTTATTATTATGTTCCCCAAACAAAGTTTGGGAACATATTGGTTTTACTCTGTTTCTTATTATTATTATTATTCTTTCTTTATTCTTGTCACCCTTTTTTGTCCACGAGTGTTCTCAGAAACTACTGAAGGGATCAAGATGAAACCTTTTTAGGATGATAGAATATTCTTTGTAGATGTGCGGAACGAACGTCATTTTGTCTGAAAATGCATGCATGTGCATGCACGTGCATTGGATTTTTTGTTTACAAACTTTGGAATGCGTCTAACTTTGCTATTTTTCAATGAAATCGTTTGATATTTATATTGCTGGTATAACTTGAAACCCTTAACCGTTTCACATCGTCAAAATTTCAATTCTGCACGCACATGCACGTGTGCTTCAATTTGATTGGATAATACAAAACCATTTATAACTTTCAGGAAAATTAAGACAATTTGATGATATTTACAGGATAGGTAAAGATTATAAATATCTACAAATCTTTGTTAAAAAAAATTGAAAACGCGCATGCACAAGCAAGCGCATTGACATTTGAACGTTCAATTCTTTCAATGACCATAACTTTTTTGTTTTTTGTCAAAATCTTTTCAAACTTGTCTTCTATATGTATCTTGATATTCTTAACAAAAGTGTACAGTCATAATTACCATCCGGCACGTGAATGCACGTGTGCTAAATTCTGATTGGACGATTTTCAAATCGCCATAACTTTCTTATAAATGACGGAAACAATATGAAATTTATACTGTAAGTATATCTATCAAATGTCCATTGAATGACATCAACATTGATGGTGAGTCATACTCACGTGCTCGTGTATGCACGTGCATATCCTTTCTTTCATTTTTCGGCAACTAAAATGGTGATAACTATTGAATTAAAAACTGAAACGAATTCAAATTTAGACTGAGGATCTATGATATGAATGTCTATGAAATGGTGTCAACAAATTTTCCATTATCAAAATCGTGTGCGCGTGAATGCACGTGCATTGTAATTGTTGACGTCTAAATTGAAGTATTGGTCTATAACATTTTGAGATTGCAATGAATAGGTTTGAAAATTAGGTTGCAGGTATGTTTTGGGCCTCACAATTTATTAATAGTCTCAAAATCACTTCCCTGCACGCGAATGCACGTGCATTTAATTCTGATTGGACGATTTTGAAATCCCAGTAACTTTCTTATGAGTGAAGCAATCGATACCAAATTCATATAGCAAGTATATTGTACAAATGTCTATTGAATAGCATCAACAAAATTGCTGTGTGGTACTCACGCGCACGTGTATGCACGTGCATTGATTTCGGTCTTTGTAGTTTTGAGTTGCCATTAATTTCTCGTTTTTCACTGAACAGTTGTGAAACTTCTCTTGTACTCATATAGTAAGACTTCTAATGTATCGAGATGGTCGAATTATTTATATCCACGTGCATGAACATACGTGCACGTGCACAAAACTCTCAGATCTTTATAACTGATTTGAACTAGTATGAAATGGACTGAACGTTATAAGATAGTTATATATTCACATGCTACACACTTTGCAATGGTCAAAACAACTTGTACGGAAATAAATGTCACCACTTACTAAATGGGGGAATGTTTGGGGAACATCTGTAACGGTCCCCGTTACAATAAGTACTAGTTATTAGGGTCTTCCGTCTTCAGCGGAAGACCCTTCTATTATTCTATTGTTGATTTTTCACTTTTCTTATTATTAGGGCTTTCCACCTTTCAGTGGAAAGTCCTATTGTTATTGTTCTGTTTATTAGGGCTTTCCACCTTTCTGTGGAAAGTCCTATTGTTATTGTTCTGTTTATTATTATTATTATTTTCCTGCCGTCAAAAAAAATTTTCGTCTTAAGACTTATCGAAAAACTTTAGAGTCCATCCTAGAACACTTCTTGAGAAACGAATACATTTCACCCTGCGTCATGGAACTTTGACCCCTTACAGAGTTATCGGACCTGTTAGCAGAAATCATTGTTATCGCTACTCCTTTTTAACCGTAAAGGATAGGAGGATGAAACCTTTGCTGAAGCATAGAGGTCAATGAGTAGAAGCGAAGAATTTCAAATGAAGGGATTCGGTGTCCCCTAAAGGGAGTTAATGCCCCCTCATGTTTTGCGATTTGTCCCCTACAAATTGACGACTCCTAAAGTCTTCGTCGTAGAGAGACGGAACCCACTGGGACGGGTTGGGTGACCTTGACCTTGAAAAAGTAGGTCAAGGTCAAAGGTCAAGGTCATCCAGAATGGCCAGAAAATGGCACTTTTTATACGCTCTTTCCCGCTTCAGATAGCATCGAAATATCACATGGGTCAGCATGGAATTCTGGACCGGTCTCGGAATCCTGAATTACAACTCTGAACTTTGACCGCTCTGCGAAAGGCGGCGACTTAACGTCGAAAACCCCGTTATCGCTACTCCCACTAGACCGCAAGTCGTGGAGAGGCGAGACCTTCGCCGACGAATTCCAGATGAAACACTCTCGCACAGAGAAGTTGACCGGGGGAAACCGAGAACCCCGAAGCACGGTTCTCGCCCCCGAAAGTCTCCGACGTCGTCGTTCGAGCCCACAACTTCTTCACGGATGTAGATAGGGATGCGGGACCACTTAAACGAAGCCCCGTGACCTCTCTGACCTTCAAAATCAGGTCAAGGTCAAAGGTCAAGGTCACACTTTCTCCCCCCATGGGTTTTTGAGGTTTGACCTTGAAAGTGGGTCAAGGTCAAAGGTCAAGGTCACGCATCCAGGGGCCAGTCTCCACGAGTAAGGCCAACCCACCCATCACGCCTGTCGTCCCCAAGGAAGAAACCCCCCACCCTTCAAGTGATCTGTCTGTCATCAGCTGTTTATAATACACTATTTTGACCGGTTTCATGCCCAACAACAGGATTTTTGAGGTTTGACCTTGAAAGTGGGTCAAGGTCAAAGGTCAAGGTCACGCATCCAGGGGCCAGTCTCCACGAGTAAGGCCAACCCACCCATCACGCCTGTCGTCCCCAAGGAAGAAATCCCCCACCCTTCAAGTGATCTGATTGTGATCAGCTGTTTCAATACACTATTTTGACCGGTCTCATGCCATGCAACAATTACAGGATTCTAGCTAATCTGACCTACACCTACACATCTGACCTACACCCACTTCTTCCATTTCTTGACTGTCTTGTCAATCAAACATGAATTCCATTTACATTCATGAAAAGACATAGGCCAGATTCAATTGTCTGCCTGCATCAACATAAAGACTAAGTTGTTTTTTTTTTATAATGATGATGCAACTTTACTCGACAGTTGAACTCATTGACATTCCATCCCGACTGTCATTGTAAACAAATAAACACTTACCTGCAGGATCAGATGGGATGCAGTACTCCTATTCTCCGTTCAGATATCCTACATGCACTCAGACACTTTCTAATTCACCGGCCGCCATTTTGGTTGTTTGTTGTCAAAGCCTATCAATCCGTATATGCATGCCTCCTTGGGTGAAATGACTGAAAGACATTGTCTCCGTGAATTAGAACACATAGGATGAGCCATTACAAACTGTATATTTAATTCCACAATCCACAACACACACGGTAAAATCCAGTGCATCTTCACAACATCTGACAACATGAGGCTTGTAGACTCCCAGCATGCACCAGCAGTTACTACAATCTAGGAAAATGGCACATCCGGTTTCTTTGCACCTCCAAATATCACATCTAACAGGTCTAAAGTCACCCCAAACACCTGCACAAGTCCTATTACACTTTTACCTGATATGTGCATATGTGCTGGCTACCCAACACCCACACCCCTTTTCTCCCTCAAATTTGACGGGTACTTAATGCGAAACCAAGCATTGAACACACCTCAACACTCAAATTTAGGCGGCAAATTTGAATTTCTTTTCTAGCCAAATCCATTTTTTTTTTTTTTTTTGGTGAGGGTGGGGTGGGGTAGGGGGGGGGGCTTTTAGCATTTCAACACTACTGAAAAACCGCTAGAAGGTGGGAAGCCCTCTAATTGTTCGCGAACAATTAGGATCACTAGTTATTATTATTATTATTTTCCTGCCGTCAAAAAAAATCTTCGTCTTAAGACTTATCGAAAAACTTTATAGTCCATCATATAGTACTTCTTGAGAAAAGAATACAGTTCACCCTGCGTAATTGAACTTTGACCCCTTACGGAGTTATTTGACCTTTCGCAGAAATCATTGTTAGCACTTCTACTTTGTAACCGTAAATGATAGGAGGATGAAACCTTTTCTAAAACATAGAGGGTAATTAGTAGAAGCGAAGAATTTCAAATGAAGGGATTCGGTGTCCCCTAAAGGGAGTTAATGCCCCCTCATGTTTTGCGATTTGTCCCCTACAAATTGACGACTCCTAAAGTCTTCGTCGTAGAGAGACGGAACCCACTGGGACGGGTTGGGTGACCTTGACCTTGAAAAAGTAGGTCAAGGTCAAAGGTCAAGGTCATCCAGAATGGCCAGAAAATGGCACTTTTTATACGCTCTTTCACGCTTCAGATAGCATCGAAATATCACATGGGTCAGCAAGGAATTTTGGACCGGTCTCGGCATCACGAATGTCAACTCTGAACTTTGACCACTCTGCGAATGGCGGCGACTTAACGTCGAAAACCCCGTTATCGCTACTCTCACTAGACCGCAAGTCGTGGAGAGGCGAGACCTTCGCCGACGAATTCCAGATGAAACGCTCTCGCACAGAAAAGTTGACCGAGGGAAACCGAGAACCCCGAAGCACGGTTCTCGCCCCCGAAAGTCTCCGACGTCGTCGTTCGAGCCCACAACTTCTTCACGGATGTAGATAGGGATGCGGGACCACTTAAACGAAGCCCCGTGACCTCTCTGACCTTCAAAATCAGGTCAAGGTCAAAGTCACACTTTCTCCCCCATGGGTTTTTGAGGTTTGACCTTGAAAGTGGGTCAAGGTCAAAGGTCAAGGTCACGCATCCAGGGGCCAGTCTCCACGAGTAAGGCCAACCCACCCATCACGCCTGTCGTCCCCAAGGAAGAAATCCCCCACCCTTCAAGTGATCTGATTGTGATCAGCTGTTTCAATACACTATTTTGACCGGTCTCATGCCATGCAACAATTACAGGATTCTAGCTAATCTGACCTACACCTACACATCTGACCTACACCCACTTCTTCCATTTCTTGACTGTCTTGTCAATCAAACATGAATTCCATTTACATTCATGAAAAGACATAGGCCAGATTCAATTGTCTGCCTGCATCAACATAAAGACTAAGTTGTTTTTTTTTAATAATGATGATGCAACTTTACTTGACAGTTGAACTCATTGACATTCCATCCCGACTGTCATTGTAAACAAATAAACACTTACCTGCAGGATCAGATGGGATGCAGTACTCCTATTCTCCGTTCAGATATCCTACATGCACTCAGACACTTTCTAATTCACCGGCCGCCATTTTGGTTGTTTGTTGTCAAAGCCTATCAATCCGTATATGCATGCCTCCTTGGGTGAAATGACTGAAAGACATTGTCTCCGTGAATTAGAACACATAGGATGAGCCATTACAAACTGTATATTCAATTCCACAATCCACAACACACACGGTCAAATCCAGTGCATCTTCACAACATCTGACAACATGAGGCTTGTATAGACTCCCAGCATGCACCAGCAGTTACTACAATCTAGGAAAATGGCACATCCGGTTTCTTTGCACCTCCAAATATCACATCTAACAGGTCTAAAGTCACCCCAAACACCTGCACAAGTCCTATTACACTTTTACCTGATATGTGCATATGTGCTGGCTACCCAACACCCACACCCCTTTTCTCCCTCAAATTTGACGGGTACTTAATGCGAAACCAAGCATTGAACACACCTCAACACTCAAATTTAGGCGGCAAATTTGAATTTCTTTTCTAGCCAAATCCATTTTTTTTTTTTTTTTTGGTGAGGGTGGGGTGGGGTAGGGGGGGGGGCTTTTAGCATTTCAACACTACTGAAAAACCGCTAGAAGGTGGGAAGCCCTCTAATTGTTCGCGAACAATTAGGATCACTAGTTATTATTATTATTATTTTCCTGCCGTCAAAAAAAATCTTCGTCTTAAGACTTATCGAAAAACTTTATAGTCCATCATATAGTACTTCTTGAGAAAAGAATACAGTTCACCCTGCGTAATTGAACTTTGACCCCTTACGGAGTTATTTGACCTTTCGCAGAAATCATTGTTAGCACTTCTACTTTGTAACCGTAAATGATAGGAGGATGAAACCTTTTCTAAAACATAGAGGGTAATTAGTAGAAGCGAAGAATTTCAAATGAAGGGATTCGGTGTCCCCTAAAGGGAGTTAATGCCCCCTCATGTTTTGCGATTTGTCCCCTACAAATTGACGACTCCTAAAGTCTTCGTCGTAGAGAGACGGAACCCACTGGGACGGGTTGGGTGACCTTGACCTTGAAAAAGTAGGTCAAGGTCAAAGGTCAAGGTCATCCAGAATGGCCAGAAAATGGCACTTTTTATACGCTCTTTCACGCTTCAGATAGCATCGAAATATCACATGGGTCAGCAAGGAATTTTGGACCGGTCTCGGCATCACGAATGTCAACTCTGAACTTTGACCACTCTGCGAATGGCGGCGACTTAACGTCGAAAACCCCGTTATCGCTACTCTCACTAGACCGCAAGTCGTGGAGAGGCGAGACCTTCGCCGACGAATTCCAGATGAAACGCTCTCGCACAGAAAAGTTGACCGAGGGAAACCGAGAACCCCGAAGCACGGTTCTCGCCCCCGAAAGTCTCCGACGTCGTCGTTCGAGCCCACAACTTCTTCACGGATGTAGATAGGGATGCGGGACCACTTAAACGAAGCCCCGTGACCTCTCTGACCTTCAAAATCAGGTCAAGGTCAAAGTCACACTTTCTCCCCCATGGGTTTTTGAGGTTTGACCTTGAAAGTGGGTCAAGGTCAAAGGTCAAGGTCACGCATCCAGGGGCCAGTCTCCACGAGTAAGGCCAACCCACCCATCACGCCTGTCGTCCCCAAGGAAGAAATCCCCCACCCTTCAAGTGATCTGATTGTGATCAGCTGTTTCAATACACTATTTTGACCGGTCTCATGCCATGCAACAATTACAGGATTCTAGCTAATCTGACCTACACCTACACATCTGACCTACACCCACTTCTTCCATTTCTTGACTGTCTTGTCAATCAAACATGAATTCCATTTACATTCATGAAAAGACATAGGCCAGATTCAATTGTCTGCCTGCATCAACATAAAGACTAAGTTGTTTTTTTTTAATAATGATGATGCAACTTTACTTGACAGTTGAACTCATTGACATTCCATCCCGACTGTCATTGTAAACAAATAAACACTTACCTGCAGGATCAGATGGGATGCAGTACTCCTATTCTCCGTTCAGATATCCTACATGCACTCAGACACTTTCTAATTCACCGGCCGCCATTTTGGTTGTTTGTTGTCAAAGCCTATCAATCCGTATATGCATGCCTCCTTGGGTGAAATGACTGAAAGACATTGTCTCCGTGAATTAGAACACATAGGATGAGCCATTACAAACTGTATATTCAATTCCACAATCCACAACACACACGGTCAAATCCAGTGCATCTTCACAACATCTGACAACATGAGGCTTGTATAGACTCCCAGCATGCACCAGCAGTTACTACAATCTAGGAAAATGGCACATCCGGTTTCTTTGCACCTCCAAATATCACATCTAACAGGTCTAAAGTCACCCCAAACACCTGCACAAGTCCTATTACACTTTTACCTGATATGTGCATATGTGCTGGCTACCCAACACCCACACCCCTTTTCTCCCTCAAATTTGACGGGTACTTAATGCGAAACCAAGCATTGAACACACCTCAACACTCAAATTTAGGCGGCAAATTTGAATTTCTTTTCTAGCCAAATCCATTTTTTTTTTTTTTTTTGGTGAGGGTGGGGTGGGGTAGGGGGGGGGGCTTTTAGCATTTCAACACTACTGAAAAACCGCTAGAAGGTGGGAAGCCCTCTAATTGTTCGCGAACAATTAGGATCACTAGTTATTATTATTATTATTTTCCTGCCGTCAAAAAAAATCTTCGTCTTAAGACTTATCGAAAAACTTTATAGTCCATCATATAGTACTTCTTGAGAAAAGAATACAGTTCACCCTGCGTAATTGAACTTTGACCCCTTACGGAGTTATTTGACCTTTCGCAGAAATCATTGTTAGCACTTCTACTTTGTAACCGTAAATGATAGGAGGATGAAACCTTTTCTAAAACATAGAGGGTAATTAGTAGAAGCGAAGAATTTCAAATGAAGGGATTCGGTGTCCCCTAAAGGGAGTTAATGCCCCCTCATGTTTTGCGATTTGTCCCCTACAAATTGACGACTCCTAAAGTCTTCGTCGTAGAGAGACGGAACCCACTGGGACGGGTTGGGTGACCTTGACCTTGAAAAAGTAGGTCAAGGTCAAAGGTCAAGGTCATCCAGAATGGCCAGAAAATGGCACTTTTTATACGCTCTTTCACGCTTCAGATAGCATCGAAATATCACATGGGTCAGCAAGGAATTTTGGACCGGTCTCGGCATCACGAATGTCAACTCTGAACTTTGACCACTCTGCGAATGGCGGCGACTTAACGTCGAAAACCCCGTTATCGCTACTCTCACTAGACCGCAAGTCGTGGAGAGGCGAGACCTTCGCCGACGAATTCCAGATGAAACGCTCTCGCACAGAAAAGTTGACCGAGGGAAACCGAGAACCCCGAAGCACGGTTCTCGCCCCCGAAAGTCTCCGACGTCGTCGTTCGAGCCCACAACTTCTTCACGGATGTAGATAGGGATGCGGGACCACTTAAACGAAGCCCCGTGACCTCTCTGACCTTCAAAATCAGGTCAAGGTCAAAGTCACACTTTCTCCCCCATGGGTTTTTGAGGTTTGACCTTGAAAGTGGGTCAAGGTCAAAGGTCAAGGTCACGCATCCAGGGGCCAGTCTCCACGAGTAAGGCCAACCCACCCATCACGCCTGTCGTCCCCAAGGAAGAAATCCCCCACCCTTCAAGTGATCTGATTGTGATCAGCTGTTTCAATACACTATTTTGACCGGTCTCATGCCATGCAACAATTACAGGATTCTAGCTAATCTGACCTACACCTACACATCTGACCTACACCCACTTCTTCCATTTCTTGACTGTCTTGTCAATCAAACATGAATTCCATTTACATTCATGAAAAGACATAGGCCAGATTCAATTGTCTGCCTGCATCAACATAAAGACTAAGTTGTTTTTTTTTAATAATGATGATGCAACTTTACTTGACAGTTGAACTCATTGACATTCCATCCCGACTGTCATTGTAAACAAATAAACACTTACCTGCAGGATCAGATGGGATGCAGTACTCCTATTCTCCGTTCAGATATCCTACATGCACTCAGACACTTTCTAATTCACCGGCCGCCATTTTGGTTGTTTGTTGTCAAAGCCTATCAATCCGTATATGCATGCCTCCTTGGGTGAAATGACTGAAAGACATTGTCTCCGTGAATTAGAACACATAGGATGAGCCATTACAAACTGTATATTCAATTCCACAATCCACAACACACACGGTCAAATCCAGTGCATCTTCACAACATCTGACAACATGAGGCTTGTATAGACTCCCAGCATGCACCAGCAGTTACTACAATCTAGGAAAATGGCACATCCGGTTTCTTTGCACCTCCAAATATCACATCTAACAGGTCTAAAGTCACCCCAAACACCTGCACAAGTCCTATTACACTTTTACCTGATATGTGCATATGTGCTGGCTACCCAACACCCACACCCCTTTTCTCCCTCAAATTTGACGGGTACTTAATGCGAAACCAAGCATTGAACACACCTCAACACTCAAATTTAGGCGGCAAATTTGAATTTCTTTTCTAGCCAAATCCATTTTTTTTTTTTTTTTTGGTGAGGGTGGGGTGGGGTAGGGGGGGGGGCTTTTAGCATTTCAACACTACTGAAAAACCGCTAGAAGGTGGGAAGCCCTCTAATTGTTCGCGAACAATTAGGATCACTAGTTATTATTATTATTATTTTCCTGCCGTCAAAAAAAATCTTCGTCTTAAGACTTATCGAAAAACTTTATAGTCCATCATATAGTACTTCTTGAGAAAAGAATACAGTTCACCCTGCGTAATTGAACTTTGACCCCTTACGGAGTTATTTGACCTTTCGCAGAAATCATTGTTAGCACTTCTACTTTGTAACCGTAAATGATAGGAGGATGAAACCTTTTCTAAAACATAGAGGGTAATTAGTAGAAGCGAAGAATTTCAAATGAAGGGATTCGGTGTCCCCTAAAGGGAGTTAATGCCCCCTCATGTTTTGCGATTTGTCCCCTACAAATTGACGACTCCTAAAGTCTTCGTCGTAGAGAGACGGAACCCACTGGGACGGGTTGGGTGACCTTGACCTTGAAAAAGTAGGTCAAGGTCAAAGGTCAAGGTCATCCAGAATGGCCAGAAAATGGCACTTTTTATACGCTCTTTCACGCTTCAGATAGCATCGAAATATCACATGGGTCAGCAAGGAATTTTGGACCGGTCTCGGCATCACGAATGTCAACTCTGAACTTTGACCACTCTGCGAATGGCGGCGACTTAACGTCGAAAACCCCGTTATCGCTACTCTCACTAGACCGCAAGTCGTGGAGAGGCGAGACCTTCGCCGACGAATTCCAGATGAAACGCTCTCGCACAGAAAAGTTGACCGAGGGAAACCGAGAACCCCGAAGCACGGTTCTCGCCCCCGAAAGTCTCCGACGTCGTCGTTCGAGCCCACAACTTCTTCACGGATGTAGATAGGGATGCGGGACCACTTAAACGAAGCCCCGTGACCTCTCTGACCTTCAAAATCAGGTCAAGGTCAAAGTCACACTTTCTCCCCCATGGGTTTTTGAGGTTTGACCTTGAAAGTGGGTCAAGGTCAAAGGTCAAGGTCACGCATCCAGGGGCCAGTCTCCACGAGTAAGGCCAACCCACCCATCACGCCTGTCGTCCCCAAGGAAGAAATCCCCCACCCTTCAAGTGATCTGATTGTGATCAGCTGTTTCAATACACTATTTTGACCGGTCTCATGCCATGCAACAATTACAGGATTCTAGCTAATCTGACCTACACCTACACATCTGACCTACACCCACTTCTTCCATTTCTTGACTGTCTTGTCAATCAAACATGAATTCCATTTACATTCATGAAAAGACATAGGCCAGATTCAATTGTCTGCCTGCATCAACATAAAGACTAAGTTGTTTTTTTTTAATAATGATGATGCAACTTTACTTGACAGTTGAACTCATTGACATTCCATCCCGACTGTCATTGTAAACAAATAAACACTTACCTGCAGGATCAGATGGGATGCAGTACTCCTATTCTCCGTTCAGATATCCTACATGCACTCAGACACTTTCTAATTCACCGGCCGCCATTTTGGTTGTTTGTTGTCAAAGCCTATCAATCCGTATATGCATGCCTCCTTGGGTGAAATGACTGAAAGACATTGTCTCCGTGAATTAGAACACATAGGATGAGCCATTACAAACTGTATATTCAATTCCACAATCCACAACACACACGGTCAAATCCAGTGCATCTTCACAACATCTGACAACATGAGGCTTGTATAGACTCCCAGCATGCACCAGCAGTTACTACAATCTAGGAAAATGGCACATCCGGTTTCTTTGCACCTCCAAATATCACATCTAACAGGTCTAAAGTCACCCCAAACACCTGCACAAGTCCTATTACACTTTTACCTGATATGTGCATATGTGCTGGCTACCCAACACCCACACCCCTTTTCTCCCTCAAATTTGACGGGTACTTAATGCGAAACCAAGCATTGAACACACCTCAACACTCAAATTTAGGCGGCAAATTTGAATTTCTTTTCTAGCCAAATCCATTTTTTTTTTTTTTTTTGGTGAGGGTGGGGTGGGGTAGGGGGGGGGGCTTTTAGCATTTCAACACTACTGAAAAACCGCTAGAAGGTGGGAAGCCCTCTAATTGTTCGCGAACAATTAGGATCACTAGTTATTATTATTATTATTTTCCTGCCGTCAAAAAAAATCTTCGTCTTAAGACTTATCGAAAAACTTTATAGTCCATCATATAGTACTTCTTGAGAAAAGAATACAGTTCACCCTGCGTAATTGAACTTTGACCCCTTACGGAGTTATTTGACCTTTCGCAGAAATCATTGTTAGCACTTCTACTTTGTAACCGTAAATGATAGGAGGATGAAACCTTTTCTAAAACATAGAGGGTAATTAGTAGAAGCGAAGAATTTCAAATGAAGGGATTCGGTGTCCCCTAAAGGGAGTTAATGCCCCCTCATGTTTTGCGATTTGTCCCCTACAAATTGACGACTCCTAAAGTCTTCGTCGTAGAGAGACGGAACCCACTGGGACGGGTTGGGTGACCTTGACCTTGAAAAAGTAGGTCAAGGTCAAAGGTCAAGGTCATCCAGAATGGCCAGAAAATGGCACTTTTTATACGCTCTTTCACGCTTCAGATAGCATCGAAATATCACATGGGTCAGCAAGGAATTTTGGACCGGTCTCGGCATCACGAATGTCAACTCTGAACTTTGACCACTCTGCGAATGGCGGCGACTTAACGTCGAAAACCCCGTTATCGCTACTCTCACTAGACCGCAAGTCGTGGAGAGGCGAGACCTTCGCCGACGAATTCCAGATGAAACGCTCTCGCACAGAAAAGTTGACCGAGGGAAACCGAGAACCCCGAAGCACGGTTCTCGCCCCCGAAAGTCTCCGACGTCGTCGTTCGAGCCCACAACTTCTTCACGGATGTAGATAGGGATGCGGGACCACTTAAACGAAGCCCCGTGACCTCTCTGACCTTCAAAATCAGGTCAAGGTCAAAGTCACACTTTCTCCCCCATGGGTTTTTGAGGTTTGACCTTGAAAGTGGGTCAAGGTCAAAGGTCAAGGTCACGCATCCAGGGGCCAGTCTCCACGAGTAAGGCCAACCCACCCATCACGCCTGTCGTCCCCAAGGAAGAAATCCCCCACCCTTCAAGTGATCTGATTGTGATCAGCTGTTTCAATACACTATTTTGACCGGTCTCATGCCATGCAACAATTACAGGATTCTAGCTAATCTGACCTACACCTACACATCTGACCTACACCCACTTCTTCCATTTCTTGACTGTCTTGTCAATCAAACATGAATTCCATTTACATTCATGAAAAGACATAGGCCAGATTCAATTGTCTGCCTGCATCAACATAAAGACTAAGTTGTTTTTTTTTAATAATGATGATGCAACTTTACTTGACAGTTGAACTCATTGACATTCCATCCCGACTGTCATTGTAAACAAATAAACACTTACCTGCAGGATCAGATGGGATGCAGTACTCCTATTCTCCGTTCAGATATCCTACATGCACTCAGACACTTTCTAATTCACCGGCCGCCATTTTGGTTGTTTGTTGTCAAAGCCTATCAATCCGTATATGCATGCCTCCTTGGGTGAAATGACTGAAAGACATTGTCTCCGTGAATTAGAACACATAGGATGAGCCATTACAAACTGTATATTCAATTCCACAATCCACAACACACACGGTCAAATCCAGTGCATCTTCACAACATCTGACAACATGAGGCTTGTATAGACTCCCAGCATGCACCAGCAGTTACTACAATCTAGGAAAATGGCACATCCGGTTTCTTTGCACCTCCAAATATCACATCTAACAGGTCTAAAGTCACCCCAAACACCTGCACAAGTCCTATTACACTTTTACCTGATATGTGCATATGTGCTGGCTACCCAACACCCACACCCCTTTTCTCCCTCAAATTTGACGGGTACTTAATGCGAAACCAAGCATTGAACACACCTCAACACTCAAATTTAGGCGGCAAATTTGAATTTCTTTTCTAGCCAAATCCATTTTTTTTTTTTTTTTTGGTGAGGGTGGGGTGGGGTAGGGGGGGGGGCTTTTAGCATTTCAACACTACTGAAAAACCGCTAGAAGGTGGGAAGCCCTCTAATTGTTCGCGAACAATTAGGATCACTAGTTATTATTATTATTATTTTCCTGCCGTCAAAAAAAATCTTCGTCTTAAGACTTATCGAAAAACTTTATAGTCCATCATATAGTACTTCTTGAGAAAAGAATACAGTTCACCCTGCGTAATTGAACTTTGACCCCTTACGGAGTTATTTGACCTTTCGCAGAAATCATTGTTAGCACTTCTACTTTGTAACCGTAAATGATAGGAGGATGAAACCTTTTCTAAAACATAGAGGGTAATTAGTAGAAGCGAAGAATTTCAAATGAAGGGATTCGGTGTCCCCTAAAGGGAGTTAATGCCCCCTCATGTTTTGCGATTTGTCCCCTACAAATTGACGACTCCTAAAGTCTTCGTCGTAGAGAGACGGAACCCACTGGGACGGGTTGGGTGACCTTGACCTTGAAAAAGTAGGTCAAGGTCAAAGGTCAAGGTCATCCAGAATGGCCAGAAAATGGCACTTTTTATACGCTCTTTCACGCTTCAGATAGCATCGAAATATCACATGGGTCAGCAAGGAATTTTGGACCGGTCTCGGCATCACGAATGTCAACTCTGAACTTTGACCACTCTGCGAATGGCGGCGACTTAACGTCGAAAACCCCGTTATCGCTACTCTCACTAGACCGCAAGTCGTGGAGAGGCGAGACCTTCGCCGACGAATTCCAGATGAAACGCTCTCGCACAGAAAAGTTGACCGAGGGAAACCGAGAACCCCGAAGCACGGTTCTCGCCCCCGAAAGTCTCCGACGTCGTCGTTCGAGCCCACAACTTCTTCACGGATGTAGATAGGGATGCGGGACCACTTAAACGAAGCCCCGTGACCTCTCTGACCTTCAAAATCAGGTCAAGGTCAAAGTCACACTTTCTCCCCCATGGGTTTTTGAGGTTTGACCTTGAAAGTGGGTCAAGGTCAAAGGTCAAGGTCACGCATCCAGGGGCCAGTCTCCACGAGTAAGGCCAACCCACCCATCACGCCTGTCGTCCCCAAGGAAGAAATCCCCCACCCTTCAAGTGATCTGATTGTGATCAGCTGTTTCAATACACTATTTTGACCGGTCTCATGCCATGCAACAATTACAGGATTCTAGCTAATCTGACCTACACCTACACATCTGACCTACACCCACTTCTTCCATTTCTTGACTGTCTTGTCAATCAAACATGAATTCCATTTACATTCATGAAAAGACATAGGCCAGATTCAATTGTCTGCCTGCATCAACATAAAGACTAAGTTGTTTTTTTTTAATAATGATGATGCAACTTTACTTGACAGTTGAACTCATTGACATTCCATCCCGACTGTCATTGTAAACAAATAAACACTTACCTGCAGGATCAGATGGGATGCAGTACTCCTATTCTCCGTTCAGATATCCTACATGCACTCAGACACTTTCTAATTCACCGGCCGCCATTTTGGTTGTTTGTTGTCAAAGCCTATCAATCCGTATATGCATGCCTCCTTGGGTGAAATGACTGAAAGACATTGTCTCCGTGAATTAGAACACATAGGATGAGCCATTACAAACTGTATATTCAATTCCACAATCCACAACACACACGGTCAAATCCAGTGCATCTTCACAACATCTGACAACATGAGGCTTGTATAGACTCCCAGCATGCACCAGCAGTTACTACAATCTAGGAAAATGGCACATCCGGTTTCTTTGCACCTCCAAATATCACATCTAACAGGTCTAAAGTCACCCCAAACACCTGCACAAGTCCTATTACACTTTTACCTGATATGTGCATATGTGCTGGCTACCCAACACCCACACCCCTTTTCTCCCTCAAATTTGACGGGTACTTAATGCGAAACCAAGCATTGAACACACCTCAACACTCAAATTTAGGCGGCAAATTTGAATTTCTTTTCTAGCCAAATCCATTTTTTTTTTTTTTTTTGGTGAGGGTGGGGTGGGGTAGGGGGGGGGGCTTTTAGCATTTCAACACTACTGAAAAACCGCTAGAAGGTGGGAAGCCCTCTAATTGTTCGCGAACAATTAGGATCACTAGTTATTATTATTATTATTTTCCTGCCGTCAAAAAAAATCTTCGTCTTAAGACTTATCGAAAAACTTTATAGTCCATCATATAGTACTTCTTGAGAAAAGAATACAGTTCACCCTGCGTAATTGAACTTTGACCCCTTACGGAGTTATTTGACCTTTCGCAGAAATCATTGTTAGCACTTCTACTTTGTAACCGTAAATGATAGGAGGATGAAACCTTTTCTAAAACATAGAGGGTAATTAGTAGAAGCGAAGAATTTCAAATGAAGGGATTCGGTGTCCCCTAAAGGGAGTTAATGCCCCCTCATGTTTTGCGATTTGTCCCCTACAAATTGACGACTCCTAAAGTCTTCGTCGTAGAGAGACGGAACCCACTGGGACGGGTTGGGTGACCTTGACCTTGAAAAAGTAGGTCAAGGTCAAAGGTCAAGGTCATCCAGAATGGCCAGAAAATGGCACTTTTTATACGCTCTTTCACGCTTCAGATAGCATCGAAATATCACATGGGTCAGCAAGGAATTTTGGACCGGTCTCGGCATCACGAATGTCAACTCTGAACTTTGACCACTCTGCGAATGGCGGCGACTTAACGTCGAAAACCCCGTTATCGCTACTCTCACTAGACCGCAAGTCGTGGAGAGGCGAGACCTTCGCCGACGAATTCCAGATGAAACGCTCTCGCACAGAAAAGTTGACCGAGGGAAACCGAGAACCCCGAAGCACGGTTCTCGCCCCCGAAAGTCTCCGACGTCGTCGTTCGAGCCCACAACTTCTTCACGGATGTAGATAGGGATGCGGGACCACTTAAACGAAGCCCCGTGACCTCTCTGACCTTCAAAATCAGGTCAAGGTCAAAGTCACACTTTCTCCCCCATGGGTTTTTGAGGTTTGACCTTGAAAGTGGGTCAAGGTCAAAGGTCAAGGTCACGCATCCAGGGGCCAGTCTCCACGAGTAAGGCCAACCCACCCATCACGCCTGTCGTCCCCAAGGAAGAAATCCCCCACCCTTCAAGTGATCTGATTGTGATCAGCTGTTTCAATACACTATTTTGACCGGTCTCATGCCATGCAACAATTACAGGATTCTAGCTAATCTGACCTACACCTACACATCTGACCTACACCCACTTCTTCCATTTCTTGACTGTCTTGTCAATCAAACATGAATTCCATTTACATTCATGAAAAGACATAGGCCAGATTCAATTGTCTGCCTGCATCAACATAAAGACTAAGTTGTTTTTTTTTAATAATGATGATGCAACTTTACTTGACAGTTGAACTCATTGACATTCCATCCCGACTGTCATTGTAAACAAATAAACACTTACCTGCAGGATCAGATGGGATGCAGTACTCCTATTCTCCGTTCAGATATCCTACATGCACTCAGACACTTTCTAATTCACCGGCCGCCATTTTGGTTGTTTGTTGTCAAAGCCTATCAATCCGTATATGCATGCCTCCTTGGGTGAAATGACTGAAAGACATTGTCTCCGTGAATTAGAACACATAGGATGAGCCATTACAAACTGTATATTCAATTCCACAATCCACAACACACACGGTCAAATCCAGTGCATCTTCACAACATCTGACAACATGAGGCTTGTATAGACTCCCAGCATGCACCAGCAGTTACTACAATCTAGGAAAATGGCACATCCGGTTTCTTTGCACCTCCAAATATCACATCTAACAGGTCTAAAGTCACCCCAAACACCTGCACAAGTCCTATTACACTTTTACCTGATATGTGCATATGTGCTGGCTACCCAACACCCACACCCCTTTTCTCCCTCAAATTTGACGGGTACTTAATGCGAAACCAAGCATTGAACACACCTCAACACTCAAATTTAGGCGGCAAATTTGAATTTCTTTTCTAGCCAAATCCATTTTTTTTTTTTTTTTTGGTGAGGGTGGGGTGGGGTAGGGGGGGGGGCTTTTAGCATTTCAACACTACTGAAAAACCGCTAGAAGGTGGGAAGCCCTCTAATTGTTCGCGAACAATTAGGATCACTAGTTATTATTATTATTATTTTCCTGCCGTCAAAAAAAATCTTCGTCTTAAGACTTATCGAAAAACTTTATAGTCCATCATATAGTACTTCTTGAGAAAAGAATACAGTTCACCCTGCGTAATTGAACTTTGACCCCTTACGGAGTTATTTGACCTTTCGCAGAAATCATTGTTAGCACTTCTACTTTGTAACCGTAAATGATAGGAGGATGAAACCTTTTCTAAAACATAGAGGGTAATTAGTAGAAGCGAAGAATTTCAAATGAAGGGATTCGGTGTCCCCTAAAGGGAGTTAATGCCCCCTCATGTTTTGCGATTTGTCCCCTACAAATTGACGACTCCTAAAGTCTTCGTCGTAGAGAGACGGAACCCACTGGGACGGGTTGGGTGACCTTGACCTTGAAAAAGTAGGTCAAGGTCAAAGGTCAAGGTCATCCAGAATGGCCAGAAAATGGCACTTTTTATACGCTCTTTCACGCTTCAGATAGCATCGAAATATCACATGGGTCAGCAAGGAATTTTGGACCGGTCTCGGCATCACGAATGTCAACTCTGAACTTTGACCACTCTGCGAATGGCGGCGACTTAACGTCGAAAACCCCGTTATCGCTACTCTCACTAGACCGCAAGTCGTGGAGAGGCGAGACCTTCGCCGACGAATTCCAGATGAAACGCTCTCGCACAGAAAAGTTGACCGAGGGAAACCGAGAACCCCGAAGCACGGTTCTCGCCCCCGAAAGTCTCCGACGTCGTCGTTCGAGCCCACAACTTCTTCACGGATGTAGATAGGGATGCGGGACCACTTAAACGAAGCCCCGTGACCTCTCTGACCTTCAAAATCAGGTCAAGGTCAAAGTCACACTTTCTCCCCCATGGGTTTTTGAGGTTTGACCTTGAAAGTGGGTCAAGGTCAAAGGTCAAGGTCACGCATCCAGGGGCCAGTCTCCACGAGTAAGGCCAACCCACCCATCACGCCTGTCGTCCCCAAGGAAGAAATCCCCCACCCTTCAAGTGATCTGATTGTGATCAGCTGTTTCAATACACTATTTTGACCGGTCTCATGCCATGCAACAATTACAGGATTCTAGCTAATCTGACCTACACCTACACATCTGACCTACACCCACTTCTTCCATTTCTTGACTGTCTTGTCAATCAAACATGAATTCCATTTACATTCATGAAAAGACATAGGCCAGATTCAATTGTCTGCCTGCATCAACATAAAGACTAAGTTGTTTTTTTTTAATAATGATGATGCAACTTTACTTGACAGTTGAACTCATTGACATTCCATCCCGACTGTCATTGTAAACAAATAAACACTTACCTGCAGGATCAGATGGGATGCAGTACTCCTATTCTCCGTTCAGATATCCTACATGCACTCAGACACTTTCTAATTCACCGGCCGCCATTTTGGTTGTTTGTTGTCAAAGCCTATCAATCCGTATATGCATGCCTCCTTGGGTGAAATGACTGAAAGACATTGTCTCCGTGAATTAGAACACATAGGATGAGCCATTACAAACTGTATATTCAATTCCACAATCCACAACACACACGGTCAAATCCAGTGCATCTTCACAACATCTGACAACATGAGGCTTGTATAGACTCCCAGCATGCACCAGCAGTTACTACAATCTAGGAAAATGGCACATCCGGTTTCTTTGCACCTCCAAATATCACATCTAACAGGTCTAAAGTCACCCCAAACACCTGCACAAGTCCTATTACACTTTTACCTGATATGTGCATATGTGCTGGCTACCCAACACCCACACCCCTTTTCTCCCTCAAATTTGACGGGTACTTAATGCGAAACCAAGCATTGAACACACCTCAACACTCAAATTTAGGCGGCAAATTTGAATTTCTTTTCTAGCCAAATCCATTTTTTTTTTTTTTTTTGGTGAGGGTGGGGTGGGGTAGGGGGGGGGGCTTTTAGCATTTCAACACTACTGAAAAACCGCTAGAAGGTGGGAAGCCCTCTAATTGTTCGCGAACAATTAGGATCACTAGTTATTATTATTATTATTTTCCTGCCGTCAAAAAAAATCTTCGTCTTAAGACTTATCGAAAAACTTTATAGTCCATCATATAGTACTTCTTGAGAAAAGAATACAGTTCACCCTGCGTAATTGAACTTTGACCCCTTACGGAGTTATTTGACCTTTCGCAGAAATCATTGTTAGCACTTCTACTTTGTAACCGTAAATGATAGGAGGATGAAACCTTTTCTAAAACATAGAGGGTAATTAGTAGAAGCGAAGAATTTCAAATGAAGGGATTCGGTGTCCCCTAAAGGGAGTTAATGCCCCCTCATGTTTTGCGATTTGTCCCCTACAAATTGACGACTCCTAAAGTCTTCGTCGTAGAGAGACGGAACCCACTGGGACGGGTTGGGTGACCTTGACCTTGAAAAAGTAGGTCAAGGTCAAAGGTCAAGGTCATCCAGAATGGCCAGAAAATGGCACTTTTTATACGCTCTTTCACGCTTCAGATAGCATCGAAATATCACATGGGTCAGCAAGGAATTTTGGACCGGTCTCGGCATCACGAATGTCAACTCTGAACTTTGACCACTCTGCGAATGGCGGCGACTTAACGTCGAAAACCCCGTTATCGCTACTCTCACTAGACCGCAAGTCGTGGAGAGGCGAGACCTTCGCCGACGAATTCCAGATGAAACGCTCTCGCACAGAAAAGTTGACCGAGGGAAACCGAGAACCCCGAAGCACGGTTCTCGCCCCCGAAAGTCTCCGACGTCGTCGTTCGAGCCCACAACTTCTTCACGGATGTAGATAGGGATGCGGGACCACTTAAACGAAGCCCCGTGACCTCTCTGACCTTCAAAATCAGGTCAAGGTCAAAGTCACACTTTCTCCCCCATGGGTTTTTGAGGTTTGACCTTGAAAGTGGGTCAAGGTCAAAGGTCAAGGTCACGCATCCAGGGGCCAGTCTCCACGAGTAAGGCCAACCCACCCATCACGCCTGTCGTCCCCAAGGAAGAAATCCCCCACCCTTCAAGTGATCTGATTGTGATCAGCTGTTTCAATACACTATTTTGACCGGTCTCATGCCATGCAACAATTACAGGATTCTAGCTAATCTGACCTACACCTACACATCTGACCTACACCCACTTCTTCCATTTCTTGACTGTCTTGTCAATCAAACATGAATTCCATTTACATTCATGAAAAGACATAGGCCAGATTCAATTGTCTGCCTGCATCAACATAAAGACTAAGTTGTTTTTTTTTAATAATGATGATGCAACTTTACTTGACAGTTGAACTCATTGACATTCCATCCCGACTGTCATTGTAAACAAATAAACACTTACCTGCAGGATCAGATGGGATGCAGTACTCCTATTCTCCGTTCAGATATCCTACATGCACTCAGACACTTTCTAATTCACCGGCCGCCATTTTGGTTGTTTGTTGTCAAAGCCTATCAATCCGTATATGCATGCCTCCTTGGGTGAAATGACTGAAAGACATTGTCTCCGTGAATTAGAACACATAGGATGAGCCATTACAAACTGTATATTCAATTCCACAATCCACAACACACACGGTCAAATCCAGTGCATCTTCACAACATCTGACAACATGAGGCTTGTATAGACTCCCAGCATGCACCAGCAGTTACTACAATCTAGGAAAATGGCACATCCGGTTTCTTTGCACCTCCAAATATCACATCTAACAGGTCTAAAGTCACCCCAAACACCTGCACAAGTCCTATTACACTTTTACCTGATATGTGCATATGTGCTGGCTACCCAACACCCACACCCCTTTTCTCCCTCAAATTTGACGGGTACTTAATGCGAAACCAAGCATTGAACACACCTCAACACTCAAATTTAGGCGGCAAATTTGAATTTCTTTTCTAGCCAAATCCATTTTTTTTTTTTTTTTTGGTGAGGGTGGGGTGGGGTAGGGGGGGGGGCTTTTAGCATTTCAACACTACTGAAAAACCGCTAGAAGGTGGGAAGCCCTCTAATTGTTCGCGAACAATTAGGATCACTAGTTATTATTATTATTATTTTCCTGCCGTCAAAAAAAATCTTCGTCTTAAGACTTATCGAAAAACTTTATAGTCCATCATATAGTACTTCTTGAGAAAAGAATACAGTTCACCCTGCGTAATTGAACTTTGACCCCTTACGGAGTTATTTGACCTTTCGCAGAAATCATTGTTAGCACTTCTACTTTGTAACCGTAAATGATAGGAGGATGAAACCTTTTCTAAAACATAGAGGGTAATTAGTAGAAGCGAAGAATTTCAAATGAAGGGATTCGGTGTCCCCTAAAGGGAGTTAATGCCCCCTCATGTTTTGCGATTTGTCCCCTACAAATTGACGACTCCTAAAGTCTTCGTCGTAGAGAGACGGAACCCACTGGGACGGGTTGGGTGACCTTGACCTTGAAAAAGTAGGTCAAGGTCAAAGGTCAAGGTCATCCAGAATGGCCAGAAAATGGCACTTTTTATACGCTCTTTCACGCTTCAGATAGCATCGAAATATCACATGGGTCAGCAAGGAATTTTGGACCGGTCTCGGCATCACGAATGTCAACTCTGAACTTTGACCACTCTGCGAATGGCGGCGACTTAACGTCGAAAACCCCGTTATCGCTACTCTCACTAGACCGCAAGTCGTGGAGAGGCGAGACCTTCGCCGACGAATTCCAGATGAAACGCTCTCGCACAGAAAAGTTGACCGAGGGAAACCGAGAACCCCGAAGCACGGTTCTCGCCCCCGAAAGTCTCCGACGTCGTCGTTCGAGCCCACAACTTCTTCACGGATGTAGATAGGGATGCGGGACCACTTAAACGAAGCCCCGTGACCTCTCTGACCTTCAAAATCAGGTCAAGGTCAAAGTCACACTTTCTCCCCCATGGGTTTTTGAGGTTTGACCTTGAAAGTGGGTCAAGGTCAAAGGTCAAGGTCACGCATCCAGGGGCCAGTCTCCACGAGTAAGGCCAACCCACCCATCACGCCTGTCGTCCCCAAGGAAGAAATCCCCCACCCTTCAAGTGATCTGATTGTGATCAGCTGTTTCAATACACTATTTTGACCGGTCTCATGCCATGCAACAATTACAGGATTCTAGCTAATCTGACCTACACCTACACATCTGACCTACACCCACTTCTTCCATTTCTTGACTGTCTTGTCAATCAAACATGAATTCCATTTACATTCATGAAAAGACATAGGCCAGATTCAATTGTCTGCCTGCATCAACATAAAGACTAAGTTGTTTTTTTTTAATAATGATGATGCAACTTTACTTGACAGTTGAACTCATTGACATTCCATCCCGACTGTCATTGTAAACAAATAAACACTTACCTGCAGGATCAGATGGGATGCAGTACTCCTATTCTCCGTTCAGATATCCTACATGCACTCAGACACTTTCTAATTCACCGGCCGCCATTTTGGTTGTTTGTTGTCAAAGCCTATCAATCCGTATATGCATGCCTCCTTGGGTGAAATGACTGAAAGACATTGTCTCCGTGAATTAGAACACATAGGATGAGCCATTACAAACTGTATATTCAATTCCACAATCCACAACACACACGGTCAAATCCAGTGCATCTTCACAACATCTGACAACATGAGGCTTGTATAGACTCCCAGCATGCACCAGCAGTTACTACAATCTAGGAAAATGGCACATCCGGTTTCTTTGCACCTCCAAATATCACATCTAACAGGTCTAAAGTCACCCCAAACACCTGCACAAGTCCTATTACACTTTTACCTGATATGTGCATATGTGCTGGCTACCCAACACCCACACCCCTTTTCTCCCTCAAATTTGACGGGTACTTAATGCGAAACCAAGCATTGAACACACCTCAACACTCAAATTTAGGCGGCAAATTTGAATTTCTTTTCTAGCCAAATCCATTTTTTTTTTTTTTTTTGGTGAGGGTGGGGTGGGGTAGGGGGGGGGGCTTTTAGCATTTCAACACTACTGAAAAACCGCTAGAAGGTGGGAAGCCCTCTAATTGTTCGCGAACAATTAGGATCACTAGTTATTATTATTATTTTTTTTTTTCTCCTTACCGATTTTTGTGCAGAAGATTTCTCGGAGATGGCTGGATCAATTTGCTTCAAATTTTCAGGATTGATGCGTTGCCATTTGAAGTTTGTACCGCCGTTTCAATTTTTGAAAAATCACTTCCGTTTGGAAGTTATCCCCCTTTTATCGATTTTGAGATGACCATTTTGTCCAGACAAAAACTCAAAAACGATAAAAGCTAGAGTGCTGAAATTTTCAGTGATGTTAGACGACATGTTGTAGTTGTGCACCTGGGTTTTAAAAATTTCCGGAAGTGCCTAGTATGGAAGCTCGGTAGGGGTCGAAAATGGGGTTTAAAAAAGTGTCTCATTTTTCTCCACGTTTTAAATCATAACTATTTACTCGTAAATATTTTGCTTAGACATATATAACAAAAGTTGTACAGTTTACTGAGATCTTTCGTGTCATATCAAGAAATGGGCCCATAGGCCTCATGGCTCGCCTGAACCATTGAATTTCTGTTACAATGATTAACTTTTTTCTCACGAAACTTTTGATAAGACATGTAGAATAAAAGTTGTTCAGGTTTGCAAGATCTATCTAATGATATCAAAAACTAGGCCTCAGGGCGTCATGGCTCGCCTGAACAGTCGAATTTGTATCACAATTAATAACATTAATAACTTTTTTCTCGAGAAACTTTTGACAAGACATGTAGAACAAAAGTTGTTCAGTTTCGCAAGGGTTAACTAACGATGTTAATAAATAGGCCTGCGGGTCTCATGGCTCACCTGAACAGTTGGGTTATTGTTGCAATCTATAACATTTTTGTCAAGAAACTTTTAATAAGACATCTTGAACAAAAGTTGTTCAGTTTTGCAAGATCTTTCGAACAACATCATGAAAAAGGCCAACGGGCCTCATGGCTCGCCTGAACAGTTTGATCAGTGTCACAATTACAAACTTTTTTCTCGAGAATCTTTTGATAAGACATGTAGAACAAAAGTTGTTCAGTTTTGCAAGATCTTTCAAACGATATCAAGAAAAAGGCCCACAGGCCTTATGACTCGCCTTAACAGTGATAAATGTCGCATAACGTTATACTCGTAAATATTTTTTTTAGACATATATAACAAAAGTTGTACAGTTTATTGAGATCTTTCGTGCCGTATCAAGAAATGGGCCTCATGGCTCGCCTGAACCATTGAATTTTTGTTACAATGATTTACTTTTTCCTCACGAAACTTTGATAAAACATGTAAAATAAAAGTTGTTCAGTTTTGCAAGATTTATCTAATGATATAAAAAAATAGACCTACGGGCATCATGGCTCGCCTGTACAGTCGAATTTGTATCACAATTAATAACATTAATAACTTTTTTCTCGAGAAATTTTTGATAAGACATGTAGAACAAAAGTTGTTCAGATTCGCAGGCGTTACTAACGATGTTAAGAATAAGGCCTGCGGGTCTCATGGCTCACCTGAACAGTTGGGTTATTGTTGTAATCTATAACATTTTAGTCGAGTAACTTTTAATGAGACATCTAGAGCAAAAGTTGTTCAGTTTTGCAAGATGTTTCAAACAACATCATGAAAAAGGCGAACGGGCCTCATGGCTCGCCTGAAGAGTTTGATTAGTGTCACAATCAATAGCTTTTTTCTGGAGAAACTTTTGATAAAATATGTAGACCAAAAGTTGTTCAGGTTTGCAAGATCTTTCAAACGATATCAAGAAAAAGGCCCACGGGCCTTATGACTCGCCTTAACAGTCTGATAAATGTCGCAATCAATAACTTTTTTCTTAAGAAAATTTCCATAGGACATGTAGAACAAAATTTGTTCAGTTTTGCGAGATATATCTAGAATGATATAAAAAAAAAAATAGGCCTCCGGGCGGCATGACTCGCCTGATCAGTCGAATCTGTATCGCAGTAAATAGCATTATTAACTTTTTTCTCGAAAAAAAACCTGACCCCTTTAATTAGTTGCCGAGAGGTAGAGAGAGTCTTTAATTTATAACATTTAAATGATCAATATTTGTAAAACATTACCAAAGCTAAATTGTACGTCTAGACAATATATTTGTATCATTATTTATGAACGAAAATGTCAGTCAAATTCTTATCTAATCACATCTAAATTTGGACGGAAGACCCACTCGTTGCTCGCAACGAGATTGAATCTAGTTATTATTATTATTCTTTCTTTCTTCTTGGGACTTTTTGGTCCACGAGTGTTCTCAGAAACTACTCAAGGGATCAATCTGAAACCTTTTTAGGATGATAGTATAGCATATGTAGATGTGCGGAACGAATGTCATTTTGTCTGAAAATGCATGCATGTGCATGCACGTGTATTGGATTTTTTGTTTACAAACTTTGGAATGAGTCTAACTTTTTTTATTTTTCAATGAAATCGTTTGCTATTTATTTCGTAGGTATAACAAGGGACCCTTAACTGTTTGGCATCGTCAAAATTCGAATTCTGCACGCGCATGCACGTGTGCTTCAATTTGATTGGATAATACAAAACCGTTTATATCATTCATGCCAATCAAGGAAATTTAATGATATTTACAGGATAGATAGACATGCCAAATATCTACAGATCGATGTAATAAAAATTGCAAACGCTCATGCGCACGCACGTGCATTGTCTTTTGAAGGTTCAATTCTTTCCATGACCTTAACTTTTTTGTTTTTTGTCAAAATCTTTTCAAACTTGTATTGTATATGTATCTTGGTATTCTTAACAAAAGTGTATAGTCATAATTACCATCCGGCACGTGCATGCACGTGTGCTAAATTGTGATTGGACGATTTTCAAATCGCCATAACTTTCTGATAAATGATGGAAACAATATGAAATTTATACTGTAAGTATATCTATCAAATGTCTATTGAATGACATCAACATTGATGCTGAGTCACTCTCACGTGCCCGTGTATGCACGTGCATAGCTTTTCTTTCATTTTTCAGGTACTAAAATGGTCATAACTATTGAATTAAAAACTGAAATGAATTCAAATTGATCCTGAGGATCTATGATATGAATGTCTGTGAAATGGTGTCAAGAAATTTTCCATTATCAAAATCGCGTGCGCGTGAATGCGCGTGCAATGTAATTTTTGACGTCTAAATTTGAGTATTGGTCTATAACATTTTGAAATTGCAATGGATAGGTTTGAAAATTAGGTTGCAGGTATGTTTTGGGCCTGTCAATTTATTAATAGTCTCAAAATCACTTCCCTGCACGCGCATGCACGTGCGTTTAATTCTGATTGGACGATTTTGAAATCCCAATAACTTTCTTATGAGTGAAGCGATCGATACCATATTCATATAGTAAGTATATTGTTCAAATGTCTATTGAATATCATCAACAAAATTGTTGTGTGGTACTCACGCGCACGTGTATGCACGTGCATTGATCTCGGTCTTTGTAATTTTGAGTTGTTGTTAATTTCTCGATTTTCATTGAACTGTTGTGAAACTTCTCTTGTACTCATATGGTAAGACTTCTAATGTATCGAGATGGTCAAATTACTTATCAGCACGTGCATGCACGTACGTGCACGTGCACAAAACTCTCAGATCTTTATAACTGATATGTACTAGCATGAAATGGACTGTACGTAATGAAATAGTTATATATTCACATGCTAGACAGTTTGCCATGATCAAAACCACTTGTACTGAAATAAATGGCACCGCTTGCTAAATGGGGGAATGTTTGGGGAACATGTGTAACGGTCCCCGTTACAATAAGTACTAGTTATTAAGGTCTTCCGTCTCCTGCGGAAGACCTTACTATTATTGTTCGCGTTCTTCTTCTTCATTATTATTATTATTTTCCTTGGTAGTACACGCGTTTTTCTCAGCCATTTCTCGATCGATTTTCACGAAATTTTCAGGAAAGATGTTTTGTGATGACGAAACTTTGCTCTCAAAATTTCGTGCTTGACGTCACTTCCGGTCAGGAGTTATCTCTCTTTTAGTGACTTTTTGAAGGGCCTTGTTGTCCACGCATCTCCTCCGTTAGTTTTGAAGCTAGAGTCTTGAAATTTCTACACAAGATAGAGTAAACATTTTAGAAGATTTGTGGGGGATTCGATTTTACCGGAGGCGATTTGCCTAAACGCTCGCCTGGACCTGAAAAAATGGATGCCAAAATTTTTCGCCGATTTCGGCGATTTTTCACCTTTGATCTCCAATATCTTTTTTCTTGCAAATATTTTGTTAAGACATGTAGAACAAAAGTTGTGCACATTTACGAGATCTTTTCGAAAATATCAAGATTTAGGGGCTAGCCCCTTCAATTAAGGATCTAGAAGGGCTCAAAATCTAGATCAAATATCTCAAAAATCGTTAATATTTTGGTATAAGTCAAAGAACAAAAAATGTTCATCTCAACAATCCAAATCTATTCATATAAAAATTTAGGTCATATGTTACGTAATAAGGGATTTTAAGGGCCAAAACCATAAATTTTTTACCCCTTGTATCTCGAAAACGACAAATATTTTGAAAAGCAATAAAGAACAAAAGTTGTTCAGAATGATGATCTGAACAATATGCATATTTCGTTTTTACCCTATGTGGCCCCGTTAGGGAGCTACAGTTTGGCCCCTAAAAATTACTTCTAGAAATAACTCGAGAACGGTAAAGAATTTCTAAATACTTGTTGAACAAAAAATGTTTGAAATGTCATGACCTTTCTTACGATATCAAGCAAAAGGGGCTGACCCTTTAAATTAGGGGCCCAGAAGGGTCCAAAGGTTTATGAGAATATCTCAGAAACTATTAATATTTTGTAGTAAGTCATTGAAGCGGAAATGTTCATCTAAACGAGCTTGTTCTTATCAAATCAAAAAGTAGGTCATATGTTACGTAATAAGGGATTTTAAGGGCCAAAATCATAAATATTTGACGCCTCATATCTTGAAAACGACAAATATTTTGAAAAGCATTATTGAACAAAAGTTGTTCAGAATGATAATCTAAACAATATGTACATTTCGTTTTTTCCCTATGTGGCCCCGTTAAGGAGCTACAGTTTGGCCCCTAAATATTTCTTGTAGAGATAACTCGAGAACGGTAAAGAATTTCTAAATACTTGTTGAGCAAAAAATGTTTAAAATGACAAGGCCTTTCTTACGATATCAAGCAAAACGGGCTGGCCCTTTAAATTAGGGGTTCAGAAGGGTCCAAATGTTTTTGAGAATATCTCAGAAACTATTAATATTTTATAATAAGTTGTAGAAGCGGAAATGTTCATCTCAACGAGCTTGATCTTATCAAATCAAAAAGTAGGTCATATGTTACGTAATTAGAGATTTTAAGGGCCAAAATCGTAAATATTTGACGCCTCATATCTTTAAAACGACATATTTTTTGAAAAGCATTATTGAACAAAAGTTGTTCAATGTGTCATAACCTATCGATCAATATCAAAAAATGGGTCTGTGGGCCTCATGGCTCGGCTGTAGAGTCGATTTTTGTCGATATCAGTCAATTTCAAAAACTTGTAACTGGTAAATATTTTGTAAGGACATATTGAACAAAAGTTGTTCAGTTTATCGAGATCTATCGATTGATATCAAGAAATAGGCCTATGGTCCTAATGGCTCGCCTGTAGAGTCGATTTTTTGTCGATATCGGTCGATCTCAATAACTTTTTACAGGTAAATATTTTGTAAAGACATATAGAACTAAAGTTGTTGAGTCTATAGAGGGCTAACAAATGACATCAAGAAATAGGCCCGCGGGCCTTATGGCTCGCCTGGAGAGTCGAATTTCAAACGAATTTCACCGCAACTTTGCTTCAGAAGCTTATGATATGAAAAATTGATTATATCTAAAGTGTCTTAAAGTCGGAAACTAAATTGGGACTCATTTGTCTTTTCTTTTTCTTTTTTTAACTCCGAGTGCATCAACAAATCGGACGGAAGACCTACTCGTTGCTCGCAACGAGATCGTGTCTAGTTATTATTATTATTTTTTTTTTTTTCCCTTTTGTCTCCGAGACCGTTGGATGGATTTTCCTGAAACTTTCACAGGTTATAGGGAACGATGGTACCTCGAGGCATTTTTTTCATTTTTTCAAAATTCACTTCCGTTCGTCAGATACGTCCGATTTTCCGGTTTTTGAAAGAAAATTTGTCTGGGGGTAAACTTGAAAACCACTAAAGATAATCGAATGAAACTTTCAGGGATGATAGATCTATTTTCTCTATGGTGCACGCACGTAATATTTTTTGTCGCCGTCACTTCCGGTCGTCACCGGAAGTGATCAAATAAATCATCAATTTCAAACTTTTTGCATTCAAATTGAAACCTACTTTGGTTTACTATATCTCGCTCTAATTCTCAAAAAATGTTGACCCCACCGGAAGTTGAATCTCCAACTTCCGGTTATATCAAAGAAAGACTATTCATTCTCTCATTTTTCAGTGCCATAAATCTCGGTCATGAAACTAGTTAATGAGTTGAGTTTTACATATATTATAGTCACTATAAATGTCTAGAGTAACCTCAAATATTTTTGTAAAATTCACTTCCGGTCGGCAAATACGGCTTATGAGCTGTTTTCGTTGTCAATCGTTTTTCTCAGAAACGGTAAAAGATAGAGTCACCAAAATTTCAGAGTTCATAGATCTCACTTTGTAGGGGTGCAGTAGGAGGGTAAGAATGTCGGCCGTCACTTCCGGTCGTCACCGGAAGTGATTAATAAATCATAAATTTCAAACTTTTTTCTTTCAAATTGAAACCTATATCGGTTTATTAGGTCTCGTTCTAATTCTCAAAAACTATTGACCCCACCGGAAGTTGAATCTCCAACTTCCGGTTATATGAAAGAAAAACTATTCATTCTCTCATTTTTCAGTGCCATAAATCTCGGTCATAAAACAAGTTAATGATTTGAATTTTACATATGTTATAGACATTATAAATGTCTAGTGTAAATTTAAATATTTTTGTAAAATTCACTTCCGGTCGTGAGATATGGGGTGGACATATTCAAATCTTGTTTTTTCAGTTTCTCAATAATGAATATAGATAGACGCTTGAAACTTGTAGAGTTGATCAACTAACATTAGTCCATTGTACACATACATTCAATTTTTTCGTCCGTCACTTCCGGTCTATACCGGAAGTATTTGAAAAATGTCGATTTTCCGATTTCTTCGAGTGATTTCTCAGAGATGGTGGATAGATTTTCTTGAAATTTTCAAGAATAATGTCTTATGAAAGGACCTTCCTATAACTATTTTTGTTTTTACAAAATTCACATCCGGTCGGAAAATATGGCCGATTTTCTGTTTCTCAAAAGGAATTTTGTCCAGCATTTTTCTTGGAAAAGGTAAAATATAGGTTCATCAATTATTCAGGAATTATAAATCTCCGTTTGCAGTCGTGCAGTAGAGGGTTGAACATGTCGACCATCACTTCCTGTCGTCACCGGAAGTGATTGAAAGAATCGCAAATTTCAAACTTTTTCTTGTAAATTGAAACCTATACTAGTTTATTAAGTCTCTTTGAAAGTGTCAAAAGAATATTGACTCCGTTGGTAGTCAAAACAACTACTTCCGGTTTCTTGATAAAATACATTTTTACTTTTCATCTCTTTGTCACCATAAATCTCGCGTATATTTGAAGTCTTTCATATGATTTTCACATGTCATAATAAAAGTATCAACTTCTAGAGTTTGGATCATTTTGTTTTTCAAAATTGACTTCCGGTCGATAGTAACCTACTACTTTTTCTTTCTTTAGTCTACTTCTTTTTGTTGAGAACTCTTTGAGATAGAGACGTGAAATTTTCAGGGAATATCGACAGTAAAGAGTCGCTGTCATTTATAGGAAAACGCATCATAAAAGTACTTCCGGTCATCACCGGAAGTTACGAGAAATGAGTAAAAAATTCGATAATACATTTCTCATTCATTGTTAAGGCACATTTTCTGATATATTTAAATGGTTTTTGTAGGAACAGAAAGCTCTTTACCGGAAGTGATCTAACGGAAGACCTACTCATTACTAGTAATGAGTTTCTAGTTATTATTCTTTTTCTCCGGTACATTTTTGTCCGGTAGTGTTCTCAGAAACTACAAAAGGGATCGATATGAAACTTTCCAGGATGATAGTATAGCGTTTGTAGATGTGCATACTGATAGTCATTTTGTCTGCACGTGCATGCACGCGCGCGCACGTGCATTGCAATTTTGGTACAAAAAATGGAAAATCAGAATATTGAAGGAAGCGATGTAAAACCTAAATAGGATAATAGTATATCATTTGTACATATGAAAAAAAATAGTTATTTTATAAGCACGCGCACGCATGCGCGTACACATGCATTACAAAATTTGTACACTAACTTTGGAATCAGTCTAACTTTTTTGTTGTTCATTGAAATGGCTTGATATTCATATCATAGGTAAATATTGAGACCCTTAACTGATTTGCATGGTTAAAATTACCAATTTGCACGCGCATGCACGTGTGCTTCATTTTGATTGGATAGTACTAAAACGTTTGTAACTATCTTATTTATGAAGCGAATGAGATGATATTCACAGCATACGTAGACAATATGTGTATCTATATATTGGTGTAACAAAAAAATACCAACGCACACGCGCATGCGCGTGCAACGTTTTTTAAATGTTCAATTTTTAAAGGACGATAACGTTTTTGTTTTTCATAAAATTCTATTGATATTAATGGTTTAGATGTGTCTTGGTACTCCTTACAAATTGCTGTAGTTAGAATTACTGCTCAGCACGTGCATGCACGTGTGCTGAATTCTGATTGGACGATTTTAAAATCGCTATAACTTCCTTATATTTCGTGGTAACGTTATGAAATTCACACTGTGGGTATATGATACACATGCCTGTTGAACGACATCAACAAAATTTCGGAATCATACACGCGTGCGCGTGTATGCGCGTGCAACGCTTTCTTTCATTTTTTGGTACTGAAATGACCATATTGAACGTACTACATGTAATTAAAGGCTAAAATAAAATGATTTTTCGCTATAGATTCACAAGGACATCACTTTTTAATTGGGGGAGGTTTGGGGAACATCTGTAACGGTCCCCGTTACAATTAGAACTAGTTATTATGTTCCCCAAACAAAGTTTGGGAACATATTGTTTTTACTCTGTTTCTTATTATTATTATTATTATTATTATTATTATTCTTTTTCTCCGGTACTTTTTTGTCCGGTAGTGTTCTCAGAAACTACAAAAGTGATCGATATGAAACTTTCCAGGATGATAGTATAGCGTTTGTAGATGTGCATAGTGATAGTCATTTTGTCTGCACGTGCATGCACGCGCGTGCACGTGCATTGCAATTTTGGTACAAAAAATGGAAAATCAGAATATTGAAGGAAGCGATATAAAACCTAAATAGGATGATAGTATATCATTTGTACATATGAAAAATAATAGTTTTTTTGTCAGCACGCGCACGCATGCGCGTGCACGCGCATTACAAAATTTGTACACTAACTTTGGAATCAGTCTAACTTTTTTGTTGTTCATTGAAATGGCTTGAAATTCATATCATAGGTAGATATTGAGACCGTTAACTGATCTGCATGGTCAAAATTACCAATTTGCACGCGCATGCACGTGCGCTTCATTTTGATTGGATAATACTAAAACGTTTGTAACTATCTTATTTATGAAGCGAATGAGATGATATTCACAGCATACGTAGACAATATGTGTATCTATATATTGGTGTAACAAAAAAATGCCAACACACACGCGCATGCGCGTGCAACGGCTTTTAAATGTTCAATTTTTAAAGGACGATAACGTTTTTGTTTTTCATCAAATTCTATTGATATTAATGGTTTAGATGTGTCTTGGTACTCCTTACAAATTGCTGTGGTTAGAATTACTGCTCAGCACGTGCATGCACGTGTGCTGAATTCTGATTGGACGATTTTAAAATCGCTATAACTTCCTTATATTTGATGGAAACGTTATGAAATTCACACTGTGGGTATATGATACAAATGCCTGTTGAACGACATCAACAAAAATTCGGAATCATACACGCGTGCGCGTGTATGCGCGTGCAACGCTTTCTTTCATTTTTTGGTACTGAAATGACCATATTGAACGTACTACATGTAATTAAAGGCTAAAATAAAATGATTTTTTCCTATAGATTCACAAGAACATCACTTTTTAATTGGGGGAGGTTTGGGGAACATCTGTAACGGTCCCCGTTACAATTAGAACTAGTTATTATTATTCTTTTTCTCCGGTACTTTTTTGTCCGGTAGTGTTCTCAGAAACTACAAAAGGGATCGATATGAAACTTTCCAGGATGATAGTATAGCGTTTGTAGATGTGCATGGGGATAGTCATTTTGTCTGCACGTGCATGCACGCGCGCACACGTGCACTGCAATTTTGGTACAAAAAATGAAAAATCAGAATATTACAGGGATCGATATGAAACCTAAATAGGATGATAGTATATCATTTGTAGATATGAAAAATAATAGCTATTCTGTCCGCACGCGCACGCATGCGCGTGCACGCGCATTACGAAATTTGTACACTAACTTTGGAATCAGTCTTAACTTTTTTGTTGTTCATTGAAATGGCTTGATATTCATATCATAGGTAGATATTGAGACCCTTAACTGATTTGCATGGTCAAAATTACCAATTTGCACGCGCATGCACGTGCGCTTCATTTTGATTGGATAGTACTAAAACGTTTGTAACTATCTTATTTATGAAGCGAATGAGATGATATTCACAGCATACGTAGACAATATGTGTATCGACATATTGGTGTAACAAAAAAATGCCAACGTACACGCGCATGCGCGTGCAACGTTTTTCAAATGTTCAATTTTTAAAGGACAATAACGTTTTTGTTTTTCATCAAATTCTATTGATATTAGGGGTTTAGATGTGTCGTGGTACTCCTTACAAATTCCTGTCGTTAGAATTACTGCTCAGCACGTGCATGCACGTGTGCTGATTTCTGATTGGACGATTTTAAAATCGCTATAACTTATATTTGGTGGAAACGTTATGAAATTCATACTGTGGGTATATGATACAAATGCCTGTTGAACGACATCAACAAAAATTCGGGATCATACACGCGTGCGCGTGTATGCACGTGCAACGCTTTCTTTCATTTTTTGGTACTGAAATGACCATATTGAACGTACTACATGTAATTAAAGGCTAAAATAAAATGATTTTTTCCTATAGATTCACAAGGACATCATTTTTTAATTGGGGGAGGTTTGGGGAACATCTGTAACGGTCCCCGTTACAATTAGAACTAGTTTTAATTAGATTAAGCTGACCTGTACTGTAAATTTGCCTGATTTCATTGTAATTGTGTGGGGTTCATAAGTACTAATTTAGAATATCATTAAGGATGCAAAGATATTTTTGGATTTCATTACAGGCAATTCTTATGATACATGTTCACATGTTGAAAGAGAAGATGGAGACAGTGAAGAGCAGGGAAATTTGACAGGTTGAAGAATTGTGGAATTGGGATTTTTGGTCTCAAAGTTGGATAAAGGTTGCTGTAAATGTTCTTCCCAGCTCAGACTTTCATTTTGGGTTGGGGAAAACAGATACGTTTTACGTAAACATGGCAAATGAAAATACGATTGTTCTTTTTTCTTAATATGACGCTGCATAATATAGTAATTTCCTTGCTATGTTATACAGTAGCAGCTGATTATATGAAGAGGAAGCTCATACATTTCTTTATCATGTCACTTTGTCTTTCTGCTTGTCAATGAACATTATACTTTTGTAGTGGTGCATCAGGCAGTTTTTATGTAAACAATGAAATTCATTAGAGGGACTTACTACCTTATGTGTGTTTATTTAATTTTTGTGCTGAAATTTACAATAAGTAGTTTAACTTTTTCTTTTAGGAAGCACCTTGGAAATCTAGTGTAGTAAATGTGATGAAATCAAACTGGTAAGAGACATGGCAGAAATGTTTGGAATATAAATACAAAACTTGGTGCAGGTGTTTGTTTATATGTTAAATTATTTTGAGCAAATAATTGTGTAATTCAAGGTCAACATCTCCCATCTATAGAAGTCAACATTATTTGATTTAGAAATTATTTGAATTATTTATGAATTTTTATTTGTGACTTTTATAGACAGATATTCTTTTTGTCAGCTATTCTCTTTTGTGGGCAAGGAGAAATGGTTATAAATAACTTCCTAGCCTCTCTCAATATTCCAACTGTCTCATCAACAACTTTTAAGAGAAGAGAGCGAGGTTGGCTTAGTGTTTGAGACTGTGGCACATGAGTCATGCAATGATGCACTGATCGATGAAAAGAATAGGAATGAATCCGATTACATCTGCATATTCTTATAATCCCTGTGACATAATTTTTTTGGTATGTGTTGCTTAAACTTATTGGGAGTAACCCAAGAATTTTGTCTGGAAGTGTATGTACCTACACATACATGTGTGTTCCCAATAGAACTAGGTACACAAGCGGTCCTTCAGCCCGCTTCAGGTGTGCTTGTAATAAATTGAATAATAATATGATTTAATTAAGCCCCCACAATTTTCAAAGAACCCTTTATATGATGTTTTACCACATTCGGTACATTGATTGCTCCGAGAGAGTAGATGACCCTTTTTTGATTTTGATATTACAAGGTCAAAGGTTAATCTACTCTTGACATAGAAAGATATTGTCCGATCAATATCTAGTAAACCTTTTCTTAGGTAGAAACCAAACTTAGTATCGTGGTCCCCCTGACAAACTTTCACTGTCGTTAGAGACATTCTAGATTTTCAATACTGACACATTGGGACATGTATGTTTATAAACAGTTCTTGTAACACATATATGTATTAATGTAGATCACTAGCATGTGTATTTGCAGAAGAGAGCTTTAATAAGTATGTACTTCCTTCATCTCCCATTAGTACCAAGGCAACAGCTGCTAATGGTCTTCATGTTGTCAGTGGACATTTACATTATCAGAAAACAAGGCTCGAGACAGTATATATCAAGACTTGCTTAAAAGACTTCAACATTTGGCTCAAGGCAACCTGTATTCCTAAGCCCCTTCTGGTTTGTCACAATGGAAAGACATTTGACTGTCATATTAATGAAATCATTTATGAAGAACCCAGAATGTGGATTGAAGTTAACAAATGGTGGATTTGTAGACAGCCTTTATGTTTTCAAAGAAGTGTTACCTGGACGACCATCTTACAAACTTCAAACACTGGTGAAAGAGACAATAGAAATGACATATAATACTCATTCAGAGCTAGAAGATGTGAAGGCCTTGCAGAAATTAGTGACATAACATAACTAACCGGACAACGCCTAAATCCTATATTTAAGAAAAGGTCCTGTCACCCATTCAACTACTCATCGCGATGAATGCTGCTTAACTTGCATCATTGCAACAGACTCTCTACCACAAGGCCAGACCTACTTTGCTTAATAACAAAGAAGTACAAGTGAATTATAAACTGTTTATGGCCATATTAGTCATTGTTTAAAGGCCGTAGGATCCAAAGACAATAAAGAATGGAATTTGGAGGGTTTCAATGCTGTTTTTATGTGTTTGAACGTATGACATGGGTGAATGTGCATGGATATAGTGTGCTTTTAGGAGGACGTGCTGAGAGACCGCAAGTCATGTTGTGTTGAATTGTGGACAACAACGGACTCACACCGAGATGTGTTTGATCTTGACCTCATCTTGAAGGTCAAGGTCATCGGTCTTCTTGCAAGTGTCTCTATGTATATTCATGTCAAAGTTAGAGGCTTAGATAATGATATCCGAGACTTTCAGGGGCAATAACTCTGCTTAAAGGGTTTCGGTTCACTTCTCACTGCAAGGGAGTTTTACTGGGAACTCCTCAGCGAAGGTTTCGTGTCTCTACGACTTTCGGTTCTGTAGGAGTAGCGATAACAAGGTTTTCAACGCGAGTCGCCACAATTCGCGAAGGGTCAAAGTATAGAGTTGTAATTCATCATATGGAAACGAATCCAGAATTCCATGCTGACCCATATGATATTTCACTGCTATCTGAAGCGGGAAAGAGAGTATAAAAAGTGCCATTTTGTGGTCATTCTGGATTACCTTGACCTATTTTTCAAGGTCCAGGTCATCCAACCCATTCCAGTGGATTCCGTCTCTCTACGACTAATACTTTAGGAGTCGTCAATTTCTTACGTAGAAATCGTAAAACATGAGGGGTAATAACTTCCTTAAAGGGTCCTCGAATGCATTTGTTGAATGTCCATATCAATTGGACTATGTCACCTCTGTGTTTTAGAAAAGGTTGGATGCTCTTATCATTCACGGTTTTCGAGAAGAATGGATAACAATGATTTTTTTTGCGTAAAGTCCTCTAATTTCGTTAAATTGATTGATGTTTTCCGCCACACTCAACAGTTTTTCAGTTATATGGTGGCGCCCAGTTTTTATTGGTGGACGAGAGAACTCAGATACATGTACCTGGGAAGAGACCAACGACCTTCCGAAAGTAAACTGGGAAACTTTCTCACTTCCCGGCGCGAGCGGGATTGGAACCCGCACCGACAGAGGTGAGCGGCCGTGTGATTTTGAGCGCGATGCTCTAACCACTCGGCCAAGGTCAAAGTTCAATTAAGCAGGGTCAAATTTGAGCCTCTTTCAAGATGTCGAATAGGATGGACAACATTGTTTTTCGAGAAGTCTTAAGATGTCAAAAGCTCCTCGTGGTGAAAAGAAAAGAAGACAAATAATAATGAACAGAACAATATCAATAGGAACAGGAAGGTGGAAAGTCCTAATGATTAATTGTCTACACTTACTCCTCTTTCATCATGCATCTCTGAATACATGCTAAAAAAAGATTGCTAGGTCTGGACATACTTATGACCACCTTAGCCAATCTATTGAAAAAGGTGGGGCTGAAGGTTTAAAGAGTATTTTAGAAGAACGGATTGAGAATGGCGGCGTTAAAGTGACGAAGAACAATCTGTTATTATGAACATTTATGGCCATTTTAGTTGAATTAGTTGGTAGTACACAAGTTTTTAGAGTCGGAATGATCTTGATGATGATTTTAGCAGACTGCAAGATGCAATTGATATTATAATCATTATTCATGTTATAACCTCTGTATGATTAGAGCAACTGATGTCATTGAGGAATAATACAATGTGTACATCTGTAAGTATGGAGATCAGGTTAGTTTTAACCTTTGTTGTGTGTGCCAAACTGTAAGTATTATGTGTGGCCTTTTAGCTTGTGTTCACTGTGTGTCCCTGTCTGTATTTCTTGCTTGCATGAGCACATTCTCTTTATCCCCCCCCCCCCTTCGGAAAAGAGAGGCATATTGGTTTGCGACTGTCGGTCGGTCGGTAGACCACATGTTGTCCACTCAATATCTTAAGAACCAATCACTTCATCGTAATGATATTTCATATGTGGGTTAGTTATTAGAAGGAGAGGATCCCTATTGTTTTTAAGGTCAATGGTCAATCTACTCTGAACATAGGAAGACCTTGTCCGCTCAATATCTTGAGAACCCTTTGCTTGATAGACATCAAACTTGGTACACTGGTACATCTTCAGGAAAATATAACTGCTATTGATTTTGAGTTCACGTGGTCAAAGGTCAATCTGGACATAGGAATATGATCTCCGCTTAAATATTTTGAGAACCTTTGCTTGACAGACATCAAACCTAGTACACTGGTACAACTTCAGGAGAAGATGACCCCTATTGATTTTGAGGTCACATGGTTAAGGGTCAAACTGGACATAGGAATATGCTGTCCACTCAATATCTTGAGAACCATTTGCTTGAAAGACATAAACTTGGTACACATTCAGGAGAAGTTTACCCCTATTGATTTTGAGGTCACATGGTCGAGAGTCACACTGGACATAGGAAGATATTGTCCGCTCAATATCTTGATAACCATTTGCTTGACAGAAATCAAACTTGGTACACTGGTCCATCTGCAGGAGAAGATGATCCCTTTTTATTTTATGACATATGGTCAATCAACTCTTGACATACATGTAGGAAGATGTTTGCTCATTATTTTGAATTGATGATATCAATTAAATGATGCGTGTGTATAACCCTTTAAAATTTTGCACCCGGGGGATATGTGTTTTACAAACATCTCTTGTTATATGTTGTAATATATACACGTCATCTATTCCAAATTCATCTGAAATAGCGATTGATATTTTTTGCTTTGGTACATTGTATTATAACACTTTTGTATCATTGTGTTTGTGTGTTACTGTCTGTTTTTCCTCCTAAAGTGTCTATTGCTTTATTGTGTATTAGCTGGTTGATTGACAAAATATACTATTACTAATACATGATAGGATTAAACATTCTTTTTGAAGAATTTATCGATGTGTAAACTCCGGACATTTTACTCACAAATTGAATAAAAGTGCGAAGCACTTTTATGTTAAGTTTGTGAGTAAAATGTCCGGAGTTTACACATCGATAAATTCTTCAAAAAGAATGTTTGATTCTTATAATTCCAATTCATTCACTTTATCAAAAATTGCAAAAATTTAAATAGTTTCCCCGCACTATGTTATTTGTTTTCAGGCGTGTATAAATACATCGCGTCCTCGGATATATTGATGTATAAACTCTTGTTCAACTTTATTTTTGTCCAATCATAACAATTGTAATAAATAACATTGGAATTATATATATGTACAGTGTAGTTTAGTTTTTATTACTTTATTATTATTATTTGTTCTAGTCAATGTAAATTCATCTTCTATATTTTGATAATGATTCTATCATATTGCCTATATTATTCTAATCATTCAAATATTTGACATTCTATGAGTTAATACAAGCATGAAAAACACCTATATTAGATTTTATAAATTATTTCCAAGCAGTGTTTCTTAGGAATGTATCTTAGTTTGAACTTTGTATGTTGAAAAGTCTTGTCATGATGATTGGGTCCGAAAATTAAGAAAGATAACTCTTGCACGGTTAATTCAATTTTTTTTCCAGTAAAGCATTTTTCATTCAATTTCTTATGTTTTAGTAATTAATATACATTTCTTTTCTATTCAGAGCAGGTTTTCCACATTTTTCATCCACAGAATTAGAAGATATTAAAATATTGGTGTTTTTAGGCACACATTTTCTTTAGAAAATATAAATATAACATCAAATATTATGGACTGGTGCATCAAAATTGGTACCCTATAAGTTTTACATGATGACCCTTGGGTCGAGGCCTCTGCTGGTGGACTGTTAGTCCCCGAGGGTCTCTACAGCCCAGTAGCTAAGTACTTCGTTACTAGCTTGAAAATACGGATGTATATTTAATTGCTGTTATAAAATTTAGAAATTCATTTCAAAATTTAGGATTATCTCCCTCATGCATAGCTCTTATCCTTGGACGAATTTGGCTCCACTTTTTTGGCACACTGTTTTTGGCTATATTTAGCTCTAAAACTTCATAGTTATTTCAGATTTCAAACATTTCGGTTGAGCATCACTGAAGAGACATTATTTGTCGAAATGCGCATCTGGTGCATCAAAATTGGTACCCTATAAGTTTTACATGGAGTGTCATTGTTTTATTTCTATGTATAATATAGATATCCAGTTATTAAAAATACTTATGGTATCTATATCTACATTTGAATATTGTATACCTTCATAATTAACTGTACTGTTTTAAATTATGAAATAAAATTTACTCAAGCAATTCTGAATCGTAAAACATTTGTTTTTGGTCTTTAAATTCAAAATGCACCTTAGCCTATATAGTAATAGTCCATAATTAACACATAGAATGAATGAAATTAGCGAAGAATTAAGGGGCTCGATGAGCAGTGAAAACTGCATAATTGCCTATACTTGGCAACCAAATTAAGCGCTCGGCACGAGAATAAAGGGGCAGATAACTCAAACATACATGTGGAACATAAAATCACGGAATGCGTAGGGAAAGAGAGATAACTTTTCGAAGACAACCTATTTCAACAAAGTACCAATCGATCGATACATGTATAATCTTAGCTGCAACGATGTAGACCTTTCGGAATTTTTTGTTTTGTTTTGTTTTGTTTCTGTTTTTGTGAGAGAAGGCTACAACTCCTTAGGATCTCCATAATGGAGCAAATGCGGGAGTGATTCACTCCCACAACATTTTCGTTCAGTCTAAAGATTTGCTGATTTCTTTACGAAAATATAATGATATTCTATGTTTCTTAGTCAATAAATAAATTTGCAACCTGCAACTTACGATTTGTGAGGCTATATTCTATCGTTTTTAACAATTTCGACTTATTCCAATATCTCGATTCATATTTGAGCGCCATGTTTGATATATTGAAGTTTCAACTTCCGATTGTCAAGTCATTTGCATATGTCATATAAGGTAGTATTTACATCAATGAACGAGTACGGAGATGAAAGCTATGTCGAGGGTATTGAAAAGGTTTAAATTTAAAATATCAAGTTTAAAACTGAACAGCAGTGTAAATTCTTTCTGCAACTATATGATTTTCCTTTCTCTGTCGAAATGGCTCGAGTAACTACATTTTCGCTCAGATTGTCAATGTTTAGGTTTTTCAGTTGATCCATCCACGAGATCTCGCGATAACACGCATGGCGGAGCAGATGAGGAATTTTGTTTGCTGTACATGATAAATAACACCTTTATTACGCATGCCCGAGCACAAAGTTGGTGCTCCTTTTTTCGTGTAAACAACATTTCGGGCTAATACACGCTGCTTATTCATTAAACTATTTTGCACCATTGCGGAGATCCTATTGTACATGTAGCCGTGTCCCGAAAAGGTCAGAAGATAGGATGGGGCTACATTATTGCAGCTAGTGCAATATATATATATATATGTACACAAACATGGCAATGCACAGACAAGTTGGCCATCATCCACGTGGGTATAGTTTTGCTGGACCGTGCGTTCAAAGCAGACCAGTTAATTACACGGCACTGACACAATCCAGTCCCGTGTGGATACGGGTTAGAATAGGTCATCAGTACCCCTTGCTTGTCGTAAAAGGCGACTAAATGGGGCGGTCAGTAGTATAAGGCGCTTCGATAGGGAGGTCAACGGAGTACAGTTTGGAGTGGCGGTATTGACATGAGTGTTGCTTTTGTATGGATATTCCTTTTGTATTCCTTTTTGTTAAATTTCAAATAAAGAATTGAATTAAAGAAAAACAATGGTTGAAAGTTTACACATTTATTAAATGAACAATTAAACACATTTATCAAAATCAATAATTAAAAGTTTACACATTTATCAAATCAAAAATTTATAAAGTCCCTAGAAACACAGCACTTTCGTTTTGACTTCTCGGAAACGCGGGTATTTCTGAAAATCGCTTTGACTTTGTTTTCTAAACAATGAGTTCAGCTATTCGGTATTTTTATATAACTTGTACCATAGCTTGGCGTGCTTTCTTTTGTTAAAAGTGTGGGTTATCTGTACATAACCCACACTTTTCTTCAAACCCCGCCCACATTCTCGAAAGAAAAAAACAACACCATCACTGTTCATTGTATGACGTTCCTCTAGATCAAAATTGCACATAACTGACTCGGACTAAGTTCTCCAAATACATTATAGATATTCGCACTGAATCTCATTTAAACCTTGATACAAGATAATATCGTCAATGGTCTCGTCCCAAAGACTTTCTATTTCCACATTCTCCTTAAGTCGAGAAACACGTGTACGTATAAATACGGGTAGCATTTATAAAGAGTTTTATAAAAGACCCAGTCACGTGATAAGAATGCGTTTGAGAGATAAACTTGTTTAGCGGACAGAGTGAATCAGACTTGTGTTTCTTTTATGGTTTCGCATCTTACAATTCTTAATTTTTTCTCTCTTATGTTTCACCATTATTTTTTTTAATCTATTGTATAGACATGTAAATGCTTTTTTCCAGCCAATTTAGTCAAAATGTGTATTAGAATGAAGGATGTCAAATAGGATTTTCAAAAGAGTAACCACCATCATCAGTTGAATATATTGCTAAATTTTTAAACAGAAAAATGCATGAATATGGGTTCTAAGAATTTTATTTGAATTTTTAAATTTCAATTCTTAAAGCCAGTAACCGTGGTGGCGGTCGCTGGTGACCAGGGTCGCTCTTAATAGAATATATAGGGAAAAGAACGACTCGGATCACCGGCTTCTGCGCATGCGTGGTATTTAACTCGAAGCGGTGCCCTACTGGTTTTAAATCCATAGTAATAATAAACCCCCTTCTCAGTTTTCTGTTTCGTATGCACATCATAACTTGAAAGATACAAATTAACTTGTATTATCCAACTCCAAAATTGATATTTTAATGCATAAGATTTCTGAATTATGTCTAAGATATCTAATAACGAATAAACAACTTGAAAACAATGGCTGTTTATTCAAAGCATATTTACAATAGTGTTATCTCCATAACAATTCCTAAGTCATCTTTTATATTTTAATCACATGATAACAGGTGTGAACAAGGCACAGCTAGACGCCTTAAACTTGGATTAACGTGCAGGTGTAAACAATTACCTGTAAATAAAATAACACCAGGTTATTCTACCGTGACCAACCTTCGTAATCATAAGTACAAATACCACTCGCCCAATTTACGAACAATACGTAGGCACATATTCAACATTGTTTTATTATTTATTTATCTATTTTGCATAGTATGTTTCTTCTCTCACCCTCTTTTATTTCAAATATATTTTCTGATTATCTGAATTCAAATTATCTCCGATATGCGAACAACCACACATCTACTGTATACAACTTGAAGGTTTACTTTGGGTGTTTTTGTACAAAAGTGGAAGACTTTCCTATTACGAGATAATTCTTTTTGTGTTAAAATTTAACCAACTAGACTCTATATACATGTACATATAGCAGGATCGTGTATAGGAACTAGCAGGCATGAGGGATCGTGCCATCCTTCTTATTCCCAATAAAAACCATAAGACAACAAAACTAACGTCTGGCGGCTTTTTTGGTCTTTATTTACCTAATATCTATTTATTTATTTTCAAGGTCAACGTATATCTGTTCACTTATGCCCCAACTATAATTGCTTACAAAGGACACGTTTCAGTTTCACGAAATTAGTCAAAATAGGATTCATGTTTGGTATACGGACAAAAAGTCACAGGATAAACGTCACTGGACAGAAAGTCACAAAATATGTAGAAAAGTCACAAAAATGACTTAGCAAATGAGACCCCATATATACTTTTAAGATAATAATAACAGGTGGTACCCAAATGCTCACTAAAGCTGTTGTTCAGACACCAGACATTTCTTACAGTGGATAGGAGGTACAAGGGAATACATGTCATCATTATTGATGTTTGTTTTGCCACATTTAGCACCTTCAGTTCATTATTAAATGTTCATTATCAGTAAATAAGAAAGGAAAAATCATTAACTTGTTTATATATCAATTATTATATGATAGTTCACTTACTTCTTGTTTTGACAATGATCTGGAGTGAAAGGAAGCCAACCATAATTCTGTCATCAGATTTTGTTTTGACAATCATTACATGTAATATGTAGTATACTAAACCAAATGATCATCAAGCTTATTTCATCGAAATAAGAAATCTCTCTTTTTAAAAATCAAAATGATATTTTACAATAAATATGATAAAAGGAATAACAATTTTATAATTATCATCAAAATCTCATAGAAAATATAAAGTTTGCATATATATTTTCTTAAACTTTACAAAAAGAACAGATATGTTTTCAAATATATATAAAAAATCAATAGTTTTTTATTTTCTTATAAACTGTGACTTTTTGTCCTATGACATTTTGTTCTACTATCATAAAATTCTAATTGTGACTTGGTCTTATTTTCTTATAAAATTGTGACTTTTTGTCCTGTGACATTTTGTCCTACTTTCATAAAATTTCTTATTGTAACTTTTTGCCCATGGTCATATTGGCCGTGTCTTTTTGTAATTTGTAAAGCTGTAAATGGTTTGAAAGGTACATAATTTCAGCACAATGTATATATTAATTATGACTTTAAAAGTTGAAATATTTTCATGATCCTGGTTCTAATTAGGAACATTTATTTAAATCATTTTTTATATATCATAAAATTACAATTTTCTTATATCAAATTCATGACAAGGAACTACGTAAAAATGAGCAGTACTTTGAGTGAATCTCATTCTTTGCAGTCAGCCAATAATATGATAGGACTGGCTTCACGAGTGTGTACAAAAGCCACGGTATCGACGTCCAGTTGTTTAATATCATCATGAAAGCTGCTGTCTTTGGATCGTCTTTTGTCTCGCGTCTCGGAAGATCTACCGAAGCAGACCCGAGAATAAAATATTTTGGAGTTGGTGGCATGACAGCAAAGGAGCCAAATCAAACCTGCCTGCAAAACCTGCTTCAGTATTTCCCTGATCAAGTTTTCATTCATCTCGGTGGAAACGACATTAGCGTTGACGGACAACCTAGGAAGGTGGCTGAAAACGTCCTACAACTGGTGCAGGTCCTAGAAGACAGCGGAGTTGGAACTGTTCTCGTGGGACAGATTCTAGACAGAAATAAGAAGACCTAGGGGAGGGGACTCACCCCCACCCTCTCTAAATCCGCAACTGCATAGATATGTAGACTTCTTTATATTTTGAATTAAGGTATGCCATGTATAATGAAAGGATAATGAACAATTTTGAAGGATTTAGATCAACATAAATGTTTATTGTCAAATAATGATGAAAGTGAAGCAGATGAAATTCACATGACTGGTGAATGATTCGAAGCTGACATTTTTGCACTTAAGACTTTTTAGAAGAGTTGTCTGCCCTTTGTATAAATAAGAAAAATCTAATTTTCTAAAAATGTGTGTGGTCAATGATTAATTTTAATTCATATTTTCATTAAGAGAAAGTGTATGTAACTTTCTACCAAGAGATTTGTATGAAACTATAACTTCTTTTTAAAATATTGTAATAAAACATGCTTCATATTTTGTCAGAACTGACTAGGGTATGGTCTGTAAAAGTTGCACAAAGTGCAAATGGGTGGCGGTTTGATTTGAAATAGCTAATTTAAGTGTAGTTTCAGAATTCAGGAGAGAAAAAATGGGGAAAATAATTATTTTGAATTAATTATGAGCGTCGGTGTCTGGGGTCGCTCTTCAGAATGACCGTTTCATATTTTGTCAGAACTGACTAGGGTATGGTCTGTAAAAGTTGCACAAGGTGCAAATAGGTGGCGGTTTGATTTGAAATAGCTAATTTAAGTGTAGTTTCAGAATTCGGGAGAGAAAAAATGGGGAAAATAATTATTTTGAATTAATTATGAGCGTCGGTGTCTGGGGTCGCTCTTCAGAATGACCGTTTCATATTTTGTCAGAACTGACTAGGGTATGGTCTGTAAAAGTTGCACAAGGTGCAAATGGGTGGCGGTTTGATTTGAAATAGCTAATTTAAGTGTAGTTTCAGAATTCGGGAGAGAAAAAATGGGGAAAACAATTATTTTGAATTAATTATGAGCGTCGGTGTCTGGGGTCGCTCTTCAGAATGACCGTTTCATATTTTGTCAGAACTGACTAGGGTATGGTCTGTAAAAGTTGCACAAGGTGCAAATGGGTGGCGGTTTGATTTGAAATAGCTAATTTAAGTGTAGTTTCAGAATTCGGGAGAGAAAAAATGGGGAAAATAATTATTTTGAATTAATTATGAGCGTCGGTGTCTGGGGTCTCTATTCAGAATGACCGTTTCATATTTTGTCAGAACTGATTAGGGAATGGTCTGTAAAAGTTGCACAAGGTGCAAATGGGTGGCGGTTTGATTTGAAATAGCTAATTTAAGTGTAGTTTCAGAATTCGGGAGAGAAAAAATGGGGAAAATAATTATTTTGAATTAATTATGAGCGTCGGTGTCTGGGGTCGCTCTTCAGAATGACCGTTTCATATTTTGTCAGAACTGACTAGGGTATGGTCTGTAAAAGTTGCACAAGGTGCAAATGGGTGGCGGTTTGATAAGTGTAGTTTCAGAATTCGGGAGAGAAAAAATGGGGAAAATAATTATTTTGAATTAATTATGAGCGTCGGTGTCTGGGGTCGCTCTTCAGAATGACCGTTTCATATTTTGTCAGAACTGACTAGGGTATGGTCTGTAAAAGTTGCACAAGGTGCAAATGGGTGGCGGTTTGATTTGAAATAGCTAATTTAAGTGTAGTTTCAGAATTCGGGAGAGAAAAAATGGGGAAAATAATTATTTTGAATTAATTATGAGCGTCGGTGTCTGGGGTCGCTCTTCAGAATGACCGTTTCATATTTTGTCAGAACTGACTAGGGTATGGTCTGTAAAAGTTGCACAAGGTGCAAATGGGTGGCGGTTTGATTTGAAATAGCTAATTTAAGTGTAGTTTCAGAATTCAGGAGAGAAAAAATGGGGAAAATAATTATTTTGAATTAATTATGAGCGTCGGTGTCTGGGGTCGCTCTTCAGAATGACCGTTTCATATTTTGTCAGAACTGACTAGGGTATGGTCTGTAAAAGTTGCACAAGGTGCAAATGGGTGGCGGTTTGATTTGAAATAGCTAATTTAAGTGTAGTTTCAGAATTCGGGAGAGAAAAAAATGGGGAAAATAATTATTTTGAATTAATTATGAGCGTCGGTGTCTGGGGTCGCTCTTCAGAATGACCGTTTCATATTTTGTCAGAACTGACTAGGGTATGGTCTGTAAAAGTTGCACAAGGTGCAAATGGGTGGCGGTTTGATTTGAAATAGCTAATTTAAGTGTAGTTTCAGAATTCGGGAGAGAAAAAATGGGGAAAACAATTATTTTGAATTAATTATGAGCGTCGGTGTCTAGGGTCGCTCTTCAGAATGACTAAGAGTCGGAGAATGCGTAAATGTTAAATAAAAATATCAAAACCAACAGTCCAAACATTTATATGCACTTTAAAAACTTTTTTTAAAAACAATTAATGAACATACAATTTTCGGTGATAGAAAGTCATTATGATAGAAACATATGGTTTACAAAGTGTAATTTAAATACATAACAATTGACATCATATTGTAAACAGGCGACCGCACTTCCGAAAGCTATAACAAAAATATAACGAATAATTGTAAAGTATGGTACAAGTCACTTACCCCATATAATATTGTTGATTATGTGCAGATACCCGATGGGCGTGGTCATAATGACACTCGGGAGCTACGCTCCCTCGTGTCATTATGACCACACCCATCGGGTATCTGCACATAACCAACAATATCATATGGGGTAACTTCTACAAAGAGTTATATAAAACACAGTTAGGACACACTTCCGACAGAAAATCTAATTATATGTTTTTAAAAAAAATAGTTCATATAGTAAAAACCCAGATCTATAGAGAGAGCAAGTGCTCCGATAAAAGGAAATTTAAAATGCATCTAATGCAGGATACTCTTTTTCATTTTCATAATATGAATTATGACCTTCGCGCAAATATAAAAATGTTGAGTGATTTGATACGAAATTGAAATAATATATTATTTGACCAGCATTTGACAAGAAATGTTTTCACGTATACAGCTTATCACTTGATAACGGCAGTCAATAACGACAACATATTTAAGAAATGAACATCACTTTTGAGCTGTTCATGGTCAGTATGAACGGATTTGGATTTGAGGCAAATTCTGTGAATCGCTCAAGCCCAGTAAGGGGGTGGAGTGGCAAAAGGCACCATAAGCCCACACAGTGGAGATGTGGCAGTTCTTGCTCATTATGAGAAACAAAAGTACTAAGTACATATAAAAGACAGAATTTTTTTCAATGAAATTGATTTATGCAAAATGCTTTCATATACATGTAATTAAAACATAAATTATTAATAATTATGTGTTGCAGGCACATGTACATAGAAGAAATGACAGATGAGGAAAAGAAAGAATTGCTAATACAGCTAACATTTCTTCCAAAACATTGATTATGCAGCAGTTCTGACAAGGAGGATTTAATCCTCATCCCTATGATCAAACACAGTTGGAGGCCAGCTGTTTAGATCTGCCTAAACAGATAGAGAGCCAAATGGGTGCCAGTCTCAGTACCCTGTAAGTTTAACATGCTGAAAATGTTTAGAAATGTACTGGTTAACTTAAATTTGATATAACAATCGGATTGTTCGACAACTACCAAGGTACTATCAGATACTATTTTGATTGTAGGATTTCTACTTCTAGTCCTTCATGAGTTGGTGCTTCACATGTATGCTGATTACAACAAGGGTATGCTGCATATTAGAAGTTTTATCCTCCGAGATCATGGGTGCCTTGGTGTTGGATTGAGGCGGATCATTCGAAAGTTGTGTGTGGGCAATACAAGATAAATACTCAGACCAGTATAGGCAGTATACTGGATATATTCCATCGAGACTTCAGAATTTTTGTTTTCTATGTTGAGAAAATAATTAAAAGAGAATTTCATATTCAATGACTTTCTTTTTTTATTTTCATGTAAATGGGAAACTATTAAAAATTGTCATGTGACTCCTAACATTACTGCACTCTTGAATAAATGTAAAAACAAAATATGTTTGTGAAACACTAGTGGCAATAAAGAACAAGGAAAGTAAAACAGGTCAAAAACTTTGGTACCAAATCAAAATGATAAAGTTTTTGTTGAATTTCAAGGTAAAAAATCATGTTAATAAGTGAAATGTCTTGCAAAAAAAGAATCTACATGTATATACCAAATTCCTTAAAAGTAGATAAACTCCCAAGGTCACAACTTTGTTACCAAAAAAAGGGGTTTTGTCATAAGGATTGCAAATATGAAATGTGAGAGTCCTATCATGTATCACTTGGGAGAAATATTTCCTATGTTAGGTTTTCATATAGTAGGTCAATATCCAAAGTTATGAGATTAAAAAAAAGGCTCTTATCATAAGGTTTGAAATATGAAAGTGCCATTCAAAAGTTATAGGCAGGCAAAGTTTTTGGCACGTAAAAGGGCAAAATCATTATCCCCCCACACCTTAGCTGTGGAACAAAAATATATAAAGAATCTTGGTGCACAAATGCAATTGTGTGCATGTGTCTACATTTATTGAATGGCACTTCAGTTTGATTGAGTTTCCCGAGGTAATTTCCATGTCTTACAATCAGGACGACAATATGTATGTGCAACTTGAACAAAAATTCAAATCTGGTTCATGAAAATGCAGACAATGTGCAGTTAACTAAGAAAAATCATAATAGTGTAACCATGTAGTGATACATGACTAATTCAATAAACGGCATAAAGGGGAATTTTATAAGCAGTTTCCTCTAAACATGTATTGCCTTTCATAGAAAAGGAAGATCAATTGTTTATGTAAAGTTAACAATACTTGCTGTCTCACTGTACAATATATGTTTTTTACAAATATGCTAATAAGTATTTTTGCTCCCACAATTTTTCAATTCTTGTCATGTTATGAGTCAAGAATAATGAAATCTATGTAATGAATTACAAGAAATATGCCCAGTCTATAAAGTAATGTCAATGAACTTTGGTAGCAGAAAAATATTACTACAGTCTACCTACAGCAATTTTAATATTGTATAGACACTGTCATATAGTTCTGAAATATGTTCATGGCACTCTGAATAGGAGTCAGTTTTCAAATCTGGATTTCTTATCCTCTTTTAACTGAGTGGATGATGGTGGCATTGTTGGGGCAATTGTCTTGCAGATCCTTCTAGGGTCACCTTCCTCTAACACAACTCTCCCGTGGAACCCCTCTCTGTCTCCAACTCTTTTTTCCAGGACTTTTCTTATAAGAGCAGGTACATGACTGTACCTCTTTCTCTCCTTCACTGGATATACTGTCCATCGCCCAGACTTCTTATTGTATGTCCTTTGCAGTCTGAAATTAAACATAAGACAGACTGAAAGGAAATGATCTCAAATGTATGACATTGTCTTGCAGATGGAAACCTCTAGTAAACCTAACATATATATACAAGTGTATACCTGATTGTACCATCTTTGTTTATAACTGGTTCCCTGTCTACATGTTCATTGTAATCTAAAGCTGCTAAAATATTCCTTGCTCTGTAAACTGGAGGAGTAAATGCATATCTCTTGGAACAGTACATCAACATGTGATTATGAAAACTCTCAATCTCTGCCGTACTTCTGAAGAAGAAGAATACAAACACATGTACTGTACTTGATATTACAATTCGAGTAAATATATTTTATTTAGTATTTTCACAGTTTAGGTGTTACAATGATTACAAGTTTCTCTTCCATACCTGAAATTGAGATAGTAAGGGATGTTGTGCAGAAATCTCTTGTCGAGTACAATTCTTCTGAGCGCCTCGTGTGGTGGACTGCCCTTTTTTAACCATTCTTTATCCCTTATTGTCTCCTCTGTAATGGGATCATGAGAGCAGGAGCTTATTCCAGTATCACTGTAAGGCAAGATCCACTCGTGTTCTCCAACCACATGATGGAGAACACCTACCCACATTCCCTATTTTATGAAAATAAACAGCAATTCCATAAGCTACTTTCTCAAATATTCAACATTCATTAGACATCAAATACACGAAGCAAGACAATGTACAATCCAAGATTAACCTTAAAAGATAATCATTGATATGCATTGATTAACATTTACCATGAACTCATCCAAGTTATTTGCTGTTCTACAAGTATACCAGAAATGGTTCACAATGTCCTTGGACCACTTTTGAAGATCCCTGCATGATTTCTCTTGTCCAGCCTACAAGACAAGGAACAAATTTTTATAATGATGAATATATTATAAAAATTAAAAAACAATTTGCAACACAACATGAGGTCCATAACGCTCACAAGAGTCAACTAGTTTTGCATTTCTTCTAAGCCAAATTGGGTCATGGTATAACCTAATAGTAATTTGATTCCAAACAACATATTCCCCTTGGGATCATAATTTGAATAATTTTGAATCTACACATTTTAACTCTCACTAAGTTTTGCCTTTTCTGGTCTAGTGATTTTGAGAAGTTTTTTTTTAAATACCCCATCCTATTTTAACAAATTTTTATCATCTGCCCTTGCAAAGATGCATGGATCCTAAAATGCATAAACTTGAAAGCTCTTTACTCAAGGATACTTTTTGCCAAGTTTGGATCACATTGGCATAGTACTTTTGCAGAAGATGAACATGTGATAAGTGTATAGACAGATGAGTGGACAGAAAGACGACAGAGAAAAGGTGATTACAAAACCTCACTGAGCTTTCAGCTCAGGTGAGCTAAAGATGTTCATTAAAAACTTGATTAGGTTACATACAGCAATAAGCTTTTTGCCAAGGTTCTTTGCAGCGTGCCATATGTCATGACTATGTTTGATTTCTATGTAGTCCTTTTCTGCAAGAAAATGAATTCATTTTGTTAAAAATAATGAAGTTATTTAGTTTATTTAGCATATCTGAAAATAAAATTGTTGCAAAATGTCCACACAGAAGTTCTATTAACTTTCAAGGCTTTCACCACATATAATTGCTGAACAAGTATGTGTTCATGTAATAAAATGAAAAATGAGACTTACTCATTAGGGCACCTATCTGAAGGTGAGCATCAGTGACAACTTCTTTCACTTGTAATCCTCTTTCCCTAACATCTTGGATCCCTCTAATAAATCCTTTCTTCTCCAGGTTTGAACTCTTTCTCTCTGCTTCTCTTTTGTCCAATGTTTTTACTGATAGGATTTTCTTGCTGTCATTTTCCATGAAAGTGTAAGTGCAGTATTGTGCACAATGGCCCGGGCTATCCATCCTTCCATCTCCTGTAAAATATTGGGCATGTGATTGGATTATTATTAGGCAGATACATGCATTTAATAATGTATGGGATAACGCACATTGACACAATTGAAAATATAATTTTTGTTGTTGAAAACAAATGTCTCCCTAGCTACCCAATTTAAAAGACTTTAAGTGATTGAAATTACAACCCCCTCCCCTTGATGTGCAGTATAGTGTGGAGGATGCATGAGCTGAGTTGCATTGGATACATTGTAAAGTCAAGAATGATGTGGCATATTTATAATTGTGAAGAACTAATTTCAGTTTTAAACTTTCCAAGTTACTGTCCAGAAACCATATTTGTCTAAAGTTTTCAATCTATTTTCGGCCACTGTGACCTTGACCTTTGACCTTTTTTCTCCAAAATCAATAGGGACCTTGCTTTGCTGGTATCCAACAATATATCAAAGTTTCATTTGATTAGATTGTAAACTTTTTGAGTTATCATCCGGAAACCAATCGTTCACGCCAACCACCCGCATCACCAAACCAATAGCCGAGTTCAACTTCGTTGCAACTCGTCGAAAAGGCTATAAAACACTCCTCTTTCATTAATCCACTGTAAATTGCAGGGAAATGTTATATCCCCAGGTCAGAAGAATGTGCACACCATTAAATGATAATGAATCATTGTACAAAGTTTCAAGCCATATTGGAAGAGAAGTGTTTACAAACCACTTTACATCCCCCTACCCTCTTAGATCCACTGTAACATATAGGAAAATAATTTATCTTCCTGTCCCAACACCATACACATCTACAAATGGCAATGAGATATTGTACAAAGTTTTAAGTCTATCTGATAAGCCATACAGAAGGAGAAGCGTTCACAAGATTTTGTGACAGACAGAAGAACAGAAAGTACAAAAACAATATCTCCCCCCAGAAGAGGAGAGACATAATTTTACACACATACCAAGAAGTATAAGATCTTTGTCTGCCAACTCTGCATCCATCTCTGCCTGTTTTTCTTTCCAAAGGTCATCAACAGCTGGCACCAAGTACCTCCTTTGTAACTTTGTGAAGGAAGACTGGCTTGGAAAGCCCATTTGTAGTATCTTGGCAAATAATTCAATTTTATTGAAATTATTTCCAGAAAATAAAATGGCAGAGGAAATGAGCAGATCTCCACCATGAAGCCCTCGATTAAACACAGGCTGGGAGCACCATGTTTCTGCTACATGAGACTTTGGACATTGCTGAAACCACACAAAAAATGAATATCTAATCTTTGCATCTGAAAAAAAAATTGAAATTTCACACTAAACTAGTAAACTTCATGATGCAAATTTCCCCCCATAAAAATCTTACCCATTTCAGATACACTGCAGATCAAACATGCTTGATCTCAATATCAAGGACTCCATCACATCCCTTGACCTTGCACAGTGGGTTAACTCTTTTCTTGGCAAGCGCTATTAGCTGTGGTAAATAAACAAGGGCTGTGCTACTTTCAATAAGATGGCCAAAGTCTTCTGGACATGAAACCCTGCATATGGATGGGCCAATATCTGCTTCTTCCTTTTCGACTTCCTCATCGTTTTCCTCTTCCCTTGGGAATACCATTTCTACACCCGGGCAGTCCTCAATTCCTGTGACATCTTGTGGCCTACAGATACAAGTGCATTTAGGATTTTTGTCAAATTTCATGGAATGACATTGTCTGATTATTAATTTGGACAAGAAATCAATGCTAAATATGATTTATACAATTTTATTACCCAATTGATATGTTGAAACTTGGATAGTATGTTTCATCATCATCATCTCCTTCTAAAGTATCAGATTCCTCTGATATGTCAATACTCAATCTAAAATAAACAAAAATATCAGTAAAACTTAAGGATGCTCTCCGAATTGCAACTTAACTTCATATGACGAATGACTTGCACAATGATTAATAACTATTGAAATATTGTTGAAATAATTGAATCTACACTATGTCAGAAAGCTTTCATATAAATGTGAACTTCTTTGGCCCAATGGTTCACGAGAAGAAGATATTTGAAGATTTTTCCTATATATTTGTATGTAAAACTTTGATCCCCCCTTGTGGCCCCATCCTACCCCCAGAGGCCATGATTTGAACAAACTTGAATCTGCACTATATCAGAAAGCTTTCATGTAAATATCAGCTTTTCTAGCTTAGTGGTTCTTGAGGAGAAGATTTTAAAAGATTTTTCCTATATATTTGTATGTAAAACTTTGATCCCCTATTGTGACCCCATCTGACCCCCGGGGGCCATGATTTTAACAATTTAGAATCTGCACTATATCAGGAAGCTTTCATATAAATCTCAGCTTTTCTGGCCCAGTGGTTCTTGAGAAGAAGATTTTTAAAGATTTTTCCTATATATTTGTATGTAAAACTTTGATCCCCTATTGTGGCCCCATCCGACCCCCGGGGGCCATGTTTTAAACAATTTAGAATCTGCACTACCTAATAAAGCTTATCTATAAATTTCATCTTTTCTAGCCCAGTGGTTCTTGAGAAGAAGATTTTTTAATGACCCTACCCTATTTTTACCTGTTCTTGATTATCTCCCCTTGGAAGGTGGCCTGGCCCTTTATTTCAACAATTTAGAATTCCCTTTACCTAAGGATGCTTTGTGCCAACTTTGGTTGAAATTGGACCAGTGGTTTTTGAGAAGAAGTTAAAAATGTTAAAAGTTTACAGACGGACGGACAGATGGACGCCGGAATACGGGTGATCAGAAAAGCTCACTTGAGCTTTTAGCTCAGGTGAGCTAAAAATGACAAAGTTCAGCTACATCATGAACATGTAAATTTTTCAAAGAATGTCATCCAATCACTTCCAAAGAGACAAATTGCACATCTTCAGTGCTTCCATAACAGCTGTACAATGTCTGAAGGATGTCAAATAAATGCTGTAATTAACTTGATTACAAAAATAGGTACTGTCTATTCAGAAATGACCAAATATAACTACATGTAAATTTTTCGAGAAATGTCTGGTCAATTTCAGTAAGGCACATGGACATCTTCAATATATCCATAGCAATTGTACAGAGTTTGAGGAATGTCAAGTTAGAGGTGTGAAAGGAGTTGATTACACAAAGTAGGTACCCTATTACAGGGATACCCGCCAACCCTTCACCATTTTATAAGCCCACGTTATGCAACACGGCCAACAAATATGCAAGAATTTTTATCTGAACTTACACACAAAATTAACTAGCTTAGACTCAGGATCAACACATAGATATACTGATACTCACTCAAATGGATTCAGAAAGGATGATGCACACTTTGACACTTTGGTTTTCTTACTGTACAGAAAAAGTTTTTTGTATCATTTTCATTAAATTTACATCACCTATATGGGAAATCAATTGAAAATATAAATTGCATCAGAAAGGTATCTTAAATTTTTTTTTAAATTATAATATTGGATACCATAATATTTCCGTAAAATAAATGCTTAAATTGCATGTACATGCAATTATTTACACAAACACATTTCTTGTTTTGAAGCATATTTTTGCTATTCAGATAGTGTCAGTTCCATACCTGCTAGATGGGCCTGGCTCTAACTCTTCAACACCCGACACTACTCTGTAAAATAAAGTACATTTGACCAAGTACTAAACTTTTTGTTTACAACAGAAACATCAATGTACTATGTATAAGTATATAAACTAATATATGTAGTTATAACAATCAACATTGAAATATGACTGAGAATTTAGTTTAATTTTGTATAGGTATTGAAAAAAATCCACTATACAATAGTCAATCTATCTATTCTACATATACTGATATTTGATTTTAAGATGAAGAAAAAGTTAAGCTGAATCTTAACATACGGATCACTGGTTGCTTGTTCGGATTCTGCAGAAATGTCAGAGATAATGTATTTTCCCGTAAAAGGCTTCTGGTCTGCCTGGCTGTGCACAGGAGTAGAAGTACATTTAACTGAGTGCTGGCTTTGTACATATCTGGAAGAAAATTCAAAGTTTATATTTCAATATTACATTCACTTTAGTTTTTACATTGATCTCCATGTAGTACATAAACATAGATATAATTCATATTAATATATTTTCATTATATCCTACTGTGCAATTCTCATTACACCCCCCCTCCACATTTTCTTTTGAATTTGATTTCTAATTCTGTTGGTAGGGGCTACATGTTAAGTGCAGTTAAAAAATGGGGTGGGGGTGTTGTTGTTGGATTGAGGGTCTGAACCAACACCACCTAAGCATGGTAGTAAATTAATATATTTAACTTTTCAAGCACTTTCATTTGTTCAATGCAAAATGTTATGCCCTTAATTTAATTGACAGATTGAGAATGAAAACAAGAAAAGTACAGACAGAGCATAGCATATTCTAAAAAAGTTATCAAAAATTTAGCAAGTCACAGTAAAGGCAGCAGAAAGAGAAGAAGTAGAAATATGATAAATATTGTGGTGTTCTAATTCAACCTTTTATAATGTTTAACAGCTAGTCAGTGCACCTTTACTTTTAGGAAGCAATTCATGTACCTAAGTATATATACATCATGTATGTTACTGTATGTGATTGTAAATTCTTTATTTGTTGATATATTTCAAAGTGATCTACAGCAACCTGCTCATAAGCAAGTCAAATATCATATCCTTGCTACATATATTTCATTGAAAAATACCTTTTTGTACAAAACTTATTGCAATGTTATTTGTAACTCATTTTATGGGTATAATATTGTAGTTTCTTCAAATAATTTCAAAATAATATTCATAAAATGTCATGGCAAAGAATTAAGAAATTGTAGTACATGAGGATAAAATTTTGCCTGGGTCATTTCATGAATGTCATTGTGATAGAACTACCTCAACCCATCCAGTGACAGCTATATATAGTAGCACTGCCATCAACATAATATATGTGTAGATTCTATCTGCTAATTCGCAAATGAATTAACTCCATTTTACCGTTCATATGCACCCTATCTTTTCATTAGTAATAACTTCTTTTCACTCCTTATGCTGTAAAAGGTTAAAACAAATAATGAATATAAATTACCCCTTCTGGGGCCTCATCATCTGTCAGGTCGGTGGTTTATAGGATAAATTCAATATGTAGAGTTAAGAAACATGAACGAATACCATACGATAGTTAGTTAAGTCATTGGAGTCACCAACGTAAAGCTACATTTGCCTTTTCTTCTGAATCAACTGGTTGAAAGAGAGATTTCACATAGATATATTACAAATTACCTGTCTAGGAGAAAACCCGCCAATTCAAAGTTGTAGGTGAACTTCAAATTATCCCTTAAAACATTCCACTGCGCATAGTGTTCTCCAATATATATTCTTTCTTTGCTCCTCTCTCTTTCCGATTTCCTTTTCCTCTCTTTTCTTTCTGATAAAGTTAATTGGCTCCCAAACGGTCTACCACGTTTTCGCGACGCCATCTTTGTTTATACATCTAAATATGGCTCTCGGTGTCACGTGGTATTTTAATATTCAAAAAGAGGCATTACTTTCCTGGCAGGAAAGTAATTAATTATAATTTGACATCTTTTTAACGCGCTCGATTTCAATTGCGTAAATTGCAACAAGTTCTTAACTTTATTCAATAAACAAAATAAATAAATTTCCGTCTTAATTTTAATTGACGCAAATTACAGCGTGTATACCTTTAATATTAATATCTTCAAACTTTTAACCGCGAACTACTTCTTTAGTGTAATTTGTCTGCGTGATAATCGCGGACTCACAATATACAAATCTGTATATTGTGGTGCGTCACATAGGAGAGGTCTATTCGTAGGTGACGTAATGAGGCCTCGACGGGGAGTTTGCATAATCCGTTCATAGTCAATGTGAACGGATTGTGTCACGCGCTGAAATTGGTTGGTTCATAGAGGAAAATGCGATTTGTAATATAAATATATAGACATGAACTGTAAGATGTACGTCGTGACGTACTTTTTCGTTGTGATCCCATAGGGTGCGAATTGGACCTATTTAGTTGTTTTTATAACTATACAATTGTTCTGCTATATCCATAATAGGGTTTATGTCCAAAGTACTTTTAGAGTAAAAATGAATTATTTTTAAATATATAGCGTAAAAATATATGGGATCCGGGTTAGAATAAGTCCTCACTTCCCCTTGCTTGTTGTAGGAGGCGACTAAATGGGGCGGTCTTACGGATGAGATCGCAAAAACCTAGGTCCGGTGTCACGGCAGGTGTGGCACGATAAAGATCCCTCCCTGCTCAAAGGCCGTAAGCGCCGAGCATAGGCCTAAATCAATAAAAAAAAAAAATCAATCAATCACATAAGATTCAATACAAAATAAAGGCCTAATGCAGAAAGATCTGACTCAAACCACACAATATTGTGAACATATGCATAGTGAATAGCTGAGCTCATTGTTTACAAAACAAAGTCAAAGCGATTTTCAGAAATACCTGCGTTTCCGAGAAGTCTAAACGAAAGTGCTGTGTTTCTAGGGACTTTATAAATTGTTGATTTGATAAATGTGTCTATCTTAAAAAATGTGATGGCCTATATATTTTATTTGATAATTTGCTAGTTTGAACTTTAATATTTGAAAATAAATACACCTTTTAAACTTGTATCAGATAAAACCGCGAGTATGGAGTTACTTTAAACGCTGAGCTTAAAATTATAAACTATACACTTTTTCATGCATTGCATCAACTGAATTCTTTGTTTAACATTGTGTGTATATTCTCTATGTCGTTTTGTGCAATATGAGAATAAATTGATTGAATTGGATACGAGCAATCACTACCTATATCTTAAATCTTTGGTTTGACGCGGTTATGAAACGAACGGTTCTTGAACTCATGATCTCATAGTTACGAAGCGAACACACTACCACTGAGCCCTTTTTGCTTTACTTGCATTAATTATACCCCCCGCAACAAGTTGGGGGGGGGGGTATACTGGAATCGGGTTGTCCGTCTGTCTGTCCGTCCGTCCGTCTGTAGACGCAATGGTTTACGGGCTCTAAAACATTATCCTTTCCACCTACCGTCACCATATCATATATATGGACTACCCATGGGATGAAGATGTTCCCTATCGATTTTGGTGTCAAAAGGTCAAAGGTCAAGTGCACTGGACATCGAAGTAGCAATATGGTTTCCGGGCTCTAAAGCGTTATCCTTTCCACCTACAGTCACCATATCATACATATGGACTACCTATGGGATGAAGATGTTCCCTGTCGATTTTGGGGTCAAAAGGTCAAGCACACTGGACATCGAAGTAGCAATATGGTTTCCGGGCTCTAAAGCGTTATCCTTTCCACCTACAGTCACCATATCATACATATGGACTACCCATGGGATGAAGATGTTCCCTATCGATGTTGGGGTCAAAGGTCACGCGCACTGGACATCGAAGTAGCAATATGGTTTCCGGGCTCTAAAGCGTTATCCTTTCCACCTACAGTCACCATATCATACATATGAACTACCCATGGGATGAAGATGTTCCCTATCGATTTTTGGGTCCAAAGGTCACGCGCATGGACATCAAAGTAGCAATATGGTTTCCGGGCTCTAAAGCGTTATCCTTTCTACCTACAGTCACCATATCATACATATGGACTACCCATGGGATGAAGATGTTCCCTATCGATTTTGGGGTCAAAAGGTCAAAGGTCACGCGCACTGGACATCAAAGTAGCAATATGGTTTGGTTTGTCATGCCATTTGTTGTTTACACTCAGAAAAGAGGTAGTTTATACCTATTACCAACACCCTTTGGGAGATTGGGGTAAACGGGGGGTATTCTTAGTGAGCATTGCTCACAGTACCTCTTGTTTGATTTGTTTAGAGCTAAATAGAATCAAGAAATAAAGTACAGTGTATGTGTTTTCGTGTCGCGAAATATATTTTGAGGTATAATCCACAAAAACTAAAGCTTTATTTCTATTTTACCAAGGCTTAGAAATATATCATCCATCGTTTCCCTATATAGCTACGAATTTACTTCGTGATTCATGGCAGCTTCCGAAACGAGACACCTAAACAGAATCATATATCACCGTCAGAAAATTTCAATTTTCCTTAAACAGCGTTATCAAAATTTGATAACAACTGGGTTATGACGATATAATAGCATTCATAACAATTTCATAAAACCGTTTCTTCACAAAAATATACAAAATGTCTGTAAAAATAAAGGAAATATATCGCATAATAGACTTGATAGAGAAATCAATAAAAACAGAGTTATTGCTCTTGGATTCAATATTTTGAAACTTACCATTGGTTATTCATCTAAAACTTAAGATTTTTGAAATATTTTATTTTTAACAAGATTTTCTAAAAGAACTAACGAAAAAGACTCCAACAAAAGGTATGTTCCTATCATGCATAAATCTAAATAAATCATTGATTTTCCAAAATCTGATGACATCACAGGAGGGTGGAATTACTTTAAAAGTGAAAATCACGGGTCTTTCGAATATGCCCTTGAAAACAGAGGACTTTCGTGTCGTGAATTCGAACAAACCGTTGCAGTTACAGCCCCGAGCGCCAGACAGGGCTAAATCGGTAGTACTTCACCAGTGTGGTCTCCACATGAGTGAAATATTCTCGACGGTATGTAAAGCTTAAACAAAACAAAACACACAACCAACCATTAGATAATTCTTAATTTTGTTTTCTGTAGCCTAGGTAATTAACATGTTTGTTTTGTTTGTGTATGTGTGCGCTTTATTTTGCACTGGTGCTATTCTATTTTCCAAGAATAGATAATGGAAATATATTCTGGTATTAATTTAGAATAATCATTTTCCATTTAAAGTCCCATTTATGTCCTAGCTGAGTTCACTTTGTTCCATTCTTACCGTCATGGTGACACGGATATTGCTATAGTTAACTCACAATGCCATGACATAGAACTATCTTATCCGAGGGATGTAGTTACACAATATGTGTTGCCTACTTTGGTTATAGGTGTGCTTGTCGATAGACCTCCTCTGTATCCCACAATAATACGACCTACATCTCTAATTAATGAAGTTATTATATGCAGACATTCGTTGTGTTCGTTTAATCATTTTAACAGGGGCTTCCGTGGCCGAGTGTTTAGAGTCACGCGGCCTCTCCCCTCTGTCGGCGCGGGTTTGAATCCCGCTCGCACCGGTAAGTGAGAAAGTTTCCCAGTTTACTTTCGGAAGGTCGGTGGTCTCTTCCCAGGTACATTGTATCTGGGTTCTCTCTTCCACCAATAAAAACTGGGCGCCACCAGATAACTGAAAAATTGTTGAGTGTGACGGAAAACATCAATTAATCAATCATTTTAACAACCGACTCTCGGAAATAAGTAAGTCTTTACTATTATAATTTCATCCACAACTAGGGACACAGGCACAACCTATATTAGCCCTCTCCATATATTAGAACTAATTAGATTGATTGTATATTGTTTAACGTCCCTCTCGAGAATTTTTCCACTCATATGGAGACGTAGAACTAATTAGAAGCCTAGATAGCATTAAAAAGGAACACAATGCCCGCCGTACAAAATGAAACACCCGGTTATCTAAAGTGTTGAATTTTATTAAAATAATTGATAGGAAGTAAGAATGCATATAAATGTATCGTTACTGATAGTTCGCTGTATTGATATTGTTATTGGAGATATATCACCTAACAACCAACGCGGAACTCGTATCTTTCTTGGAAATGGAATGCTAAAAGTCTTCATTAACAATGTCATTGCTTCATTAATATTTATTACATTGTCGTGCAAATTGCTAATTAAAAATTGATTTTTGGCGAGATATGAATTAAAATCACACATCAAAGACATGTATTGACAAGGACAGTCAATCTCTGATGAATATTCATTTCTTGCAACTGGTCCTTCAATCTTTGGTTTACGACACATTTCTTTAGCACTAGTGCTTTTCATTGCATATGTAAATGAACATATACATGTACCCCATTTGCCGGTTCTTCAGATGAGACCACAAAAACCGAGGCCGTAAGCGCCAAGTATAGACCAAAAATTGTGCCGCCCTTCATCAGAAATGATAACCTTCAAATGAGTGAAAAATTCTCGAGGGGGACGTTAAAACAATGTACAACCACCCAACCGATCCATGAAACATACATGTACTATTTAAATCGGTAATAAATCATTTTGTGTGATTGACAAGTAAATGTCCCATTAAAAACAGCCCTGCCTTCCGATATTGATTGATTGTTTATGGTCTTACGCCAGTTTTGGCATTATGTCAGCCATTTTACGGCGGTCTTTAGTATTGATGATTAAAGCTGACATGAATTAATAAATACGTACACCTTTCTCATCTTATCCGCCATATTTCTTTCAGGTAGCCTAATTTACTCTACCCGTATATACCCCAAATGTGATTGTCACACCTGGGTGATTTCTGTAGGTGGACTCGACCAGTGCACATCTCCGATAGTAATATATAGGGAATGCAAAACAAATAAAATCACATTTTAAAACATTATGCTTTGCTCAAAATTACAAAATATTTATTGTTTACCAATGCAGCATTCCGAAAGTTTAGATAATTTAGAAAAAAAAATGCAAAAAAAAAAAAAAAGCTTTTCTTGCATACTTGCAAATGCATGCAAGTATTTGCAGTTTCTTATGAAATAAATGCGGAGAAATCATTTGCCAATTACATACTGATAGAATGGAATAAAAAGAGCATAAAATATATTATTTATATCAATTCTTGCAAAATACAGGTCCATGCCATATGCATAATATGTAATGCACATGGCATATTCGCCACACAAAAAAACCCGTATCAAACAGTTGTCAAATACGGACGTCTATTCAACAGGTATCGGAGATGTGCACTTACCGAAAATATTAGATTCTCTTTATTCTGATAAATCCACTAAACAAAATGATAAACTCCATTTGTATCTCGTTAGAACTTTACAACACGTTGTCATTCCATTATACAGACTGCGACACACTTCACCCGTGCCAAATAGGGTGTCTTCAATCAGGGGAGATGTCAGAGTCGAAAATTTTTCTTGTATTGAATGCTTGTCTGGTCGAGGTTTTGCAGTTTATAGATCGGGAATCTAATCATATACACTGAGCATCTGGTTGGATATATTGCGTGCTCAATTCAAAATTTATCTATGATCATATACAAATTTGGATATACAAATAAGGGAATAATGATCGAAAATATACATCTGTTTAAAAATGCGGGTATTACATTTGCAATCCATAATAAACAGTTGATTACACAAAGACAAATATAAAAGGAAATGTATAAACGAAAATATAGTTTTATTGTTTCTTTGGGAACCACATAATTATTTACGGTCTCTGTGTGTCCATATTCATTGATTGAATAGGAGAGAGAGAGAGAGAGAGAGAGAGAGAGAGAGACTGTCCTACTTCGATGTACAATATACCATTTCACAGAAGGAAAGAAAATTGATCACTGATATAATGGTAAGCTTACAAGCATTAAAAAATTCCAGCTATTTAAAAATTTGTGATTGACAATATATTAAAAACTTACAGGAGTTGATGCTTATAATTGAATTCATTACAAATTAAAAAAAAAAAAAATATCAGTTTAAACTGTGCATGTAGAAAATACTGATTTTGTATGTTAGAATAACGGAAAAAAGTAAATTGTCAAAAAAGTGGGGAGAGCAGACCAGCCCAGCCTCCCTGTCCACCCCAACCCCCTGTATACGTGCCTGAAACAACATATCAATTCGTGTTGAAAGAAAGGTGCATACCTGCATTTCATTAAATTCCAAAGGAGCTCGAATTTATGTGTTCCCCTATTAATTATTTTATATGGGTTTAGAATCATGCTTTCAGTCAGAGCAGAAATGAATTAATTTTGAAGTACATCTAGTTTGAATGCAAATGTGGGGTTCCTTCTTTTAATTTCACAAGACTCATTAGAACCCCCTCCCCCAAACTATGCAGCTTTGTTTTTATTGATATCTAAATCGGCATATGAATCCGGATATAAATTATATAATGTTTTTTTCGTGATCATATAGATATCGATACTAGAAAATGTTTATACTCTTGCCTTTTGCATATCCTACTAATGCATTACAGTAGATTGACACTGTATCATATCAAATAAAACCTCAACACGAATTTTACTGATTTATGAATACTAACGTCTTATCGAATACATTTGAATTCGAAATTTCGACGTACAGCGGTATGTCTATTTTCAGAATATATCCATTGCGCCAGATCTACGAAATGAAAATAATCATTATGGCATGTTACAGAAACGTTAAAACACACATATGCTATAGTCCTGCAATGCATGCATGCGATTTTTCTGAATACATGTATTTATGTATTCGTGAATGAAGTTCCTACGCTTAAAACTATCTTGGCCTTTATGCATTTTGTTTTGTGATTTTGGTTTACCATTCCTTACACTGTGTAAATGAAGGAAAACTTGGTAAAGGGTGCAATTCTACACCATACAATTAGTATGCATGTATATGTTGAAAAACAAAATGTACATGTAATAACCAGACATGTATCGTCATTTTTCATGGGGGGGGGATACAACAGGAAGAAAAAAATGGAAAATTGGATTCAAATTGCCATTCAAAATAATAATTAAAAAAGATGAACAATAACAGCAATAAAATAAAACAAAAAACCCAAACAAACCAAGATGTTTCATCCGATATTCAAAGTCCTAATGTGGGGGTGAAGGGTTAAAAGAATCTTTTACTTTGACTGCCTCAATAATTTCCCCTACACTTCATTTTCTTCCATCGTTGGGGGTCGGATGGGGGTGGTTAGAGTCATCTACTATTAGTGCCTCATAATATCTTCATTTTCTTAATTGGTGGTGGTGTGTGTCTTCTACTATTATAGCAGAACTTTCAAGCTGGGGTCAAGTTTTTTTTGGGGGGAGGGGGGGTTGGGTTGTTGTCACCCAATATATTTTTTACTTGCATTACAAAATAACGGCCTCTCACTTCTGTCGGCGCGGGTTCGAAACCCACTCGCGCCGGTAAGTGAGAAAGTTTCCCAGTTTACTTTCGGAAGGTTGGTGGTCTCTTCCCAGGTACATTGTATCTGGTTTCTCTCTTCCACCAACAAAAACTGGGCGTCACCAGATAACTGAAAAATTGTTGAGTGTGGCGGAAAACATAAAAAAAACAAAAAAACAAAATAACAAAAAAATGGATATTGTTATCAAAGGTGGGGGACAGACACTCTTGTCCCCTCCCCTTGATTCTATGTACCTTTGTACTTGACCTTTGTATTTGGGAGAGGGCCTACATAGGCTATGCCTGTTGCCCAATCCTGTTGAGTTTCTCAATAAAATATGTTTAAATAAAAAATAAAATTCTATGTGCTTGATAACTACGCATATGATAAACTCAATTATTATATTTTGCATTATTATACATTTATTGCATGATAGTGAGGGAGATATGAAGATTTATTCACCCAAGAAAAAGCATATTCCCAGAGGGCAACGCCCGAGGGGAATATGATTTTTCTTGGGTGAATAAATCTTCATATCTCCCTCACTATCATGCAATAAATTGTTTATTATACCGAAACAAAGCAAGACTACAAAATTGTATTTGAGATTGGAGTTTACTCATCTATACATCGTAGCCTACATGTATGTAGCTGAGATCGCCCTAACAGTAACATCGCGCCGTCAACGTATATATAGAAGGTACAAACAGCGAAACACAGTGATATGATAACCAGTTTTTGTATTTCCATTGTCCTTGAATGCTGATTTACTTGCATGTTTTTATATCAACCAAAATCAGTCGATTTTAAAACTGTATATCAGAGACCCGCATATTTTGTGCCTTACGAACTATGAAAGTAGAATGACTCGGACTTATTGTGACGTCATAATACACTTCGTCTACTTTGACGTTAAATTTATGGAAGATGCACGAAGCTGCCCAAGGGGAAATATGATAGGGAGATATGATGTCAAACTTCCACCAGAGTTCGTTTGCTTACAAACCAAACTCTTCCACTTGGGCATTATGGGATAGCGATTTCTTAGACCGCGTATACTGTGACGTCACTGTAGAATGACGAAAAAACATAACGTCAAACGTAAACAACTTTCAAAATAAGAACGTAAACATCAAGTTCATTACTTTACCCAATAATTTGAACAGAGTCTCCCTACTTTTTAATGATCTTTTGATCATGTTATGTTTAAAATAAAATCCATACTTTTATATTAATGCTCTTAATATCAATATCTTCAAACTTTTAACTGTGAACTACTTCTTTAGTGTGATTTGCCTGCGTGATAATCGCGGACTCACAATATACAAATCTGTATATTGTGCTGCGTCACATAGGAGAGGTCTATTCGTAGGTGACGTAATGAGGCCTCGACGGGGAGTTTGGATATGATGTTTGAGAGGGAGATATGAAGTTTTGTTTTCCCTGGCACGTGACTGTCTAGACCAATCAGATTACGCGTTGCATAGAATTCTCATACTGAGGTATAATAATACAATTTCCGTCGAGTTCAACGTAGAATGTAATAAAGCAAAATGGCATAGATATATAAGATCTATTGAACGCCGAATTAGCATAAAATGAAGTAATTGAAAATAACATTATTTAAAGATATGTTTAATTTTTAATTATTGCGTGCTTTAAATGAATCAAATAAATCTGTATTATCAATTACTAAGAGCAATATTGAGTTACTGTTCTCTTATATTGAATTAATGATATCATTTGTCTTAATAAGAGCGCGATTATTACAAGATAATCGTTTGAATCCTCTCTCTCTCTCTCTCTCTCTCTCTCTCTCTCTCTCTCTCTCTCTCTCTCTCTCATCCCATACACTCGTGCAGTGTTGTATATGCAAATTATCTATGCACAAACAATTTATGTACCTAAATGATTCCGTTTTATAAATCTGCAATACTCTGACAAGTAAATCATACGGTATAAGGATTCATGCACAATACAGGGTAAATATTCTACTCTGATACTTCCCCTGATTGAAGATAGCTGATCGGCACGGGCTAAGTGTGTCGCAGTCTGTACAATGGACAATGTTGTTTACTGTTGGAATATAAATGCAGTGTACCGTTTTGTTTCATGGATTATGCTAATAAAGGGAGTTTTACTACTACTTTGAATATTTTCGACAAGTCACGTACATCTTCGGTCCTTTACAGATATTACGAGTAGACCCAGGTAAATAGTCATCCGTATTCGATGCTTTTTCATGGCGAGCATACATGACCATGTCTTCTGCATACGTACAGTAGCATTTATGTATTTGCATTTTGCTTGAAGTAAGTGTGAATGGTATAGATTTTACACCCTTTGCTTATTCCATTTCATCAATAGATCTAGATAATAGATGAAATATTTCTCCGCGTTTTTGTATAGTTTTGACATATTTATTGCAAATGTACGCACATTCACGTAAAGAAAAGGCATTCTATATTTATTTATCCAAAGCTTTTAGAATGATTTACTACTGTACGATATGTTTATTGTAATTTTGAGCACTGCATGGTGTTTCAAAACGTGATTTCCTTTCTTCTTGTTGTCCTATAAATTAGTATCGGAGATACACGTGTTACCTGTCGAAGCTACCCGCACAGGTAAATCGAAGACACTGATATGAAGTGAAGCATAGCAAAACTCGTCCCCTTATATACCATGCGAACCCTGGTACATATAACAATAGAATATCCAACTAATATGGCGGATTAGCAAAGAAATATGGCGGACATATAGAATTGTACTATATTTATTAATTCATGTCAGCTTTAACTCAATTTTAAAAATGTAAAATACCCAAATTTCCCAAAATTGTAATTGGATGACAATGGGGTCACCTCTTTACGGGGTAAACCTCTCCGCTAAAGAATAGGTTATATTTCGAAATACCTGAGGAAATTTTACCTTCCCGACGTTCTTTATTGATGTCGAATTTTGGGGTGAATGCCTTTGATGAATTTATGCACAGACCTTTACTCTACTTAATGCTTCAAAACATTTTACCAAAACAGTTGAGCATACAAAAAGAAAAAAAAAATCCGTATTCTGCTTTTTAAAAACAACCCTGACACTATAACAAATCGGTATCAAATACGGCAGCAAAGAAACTTGAGACGGGGAAAAGTGAAATCGTTCAATATCAGTAAAAAGCTCAATTTAAACTATTTTTACGGCAACAATATTATCTGTATATTTAGTTCGTCATTTTCCATTTCCACTAGTTATATATTCATTGTATCAATCTTCTCGATACTTGTGTGTTTGGATGAATAATTGCAAAATTATTCACGTTAAAGAATATATATTTAATTAAATACAATATTTTAAAAGGAAACTAAATATCTTTGATGAAGCATAAACATATCTCATTATCAATTCTGCCATTGCAGTAGTTTGTTTATTGTCAGTATTGATGGAACAGCTTTGCAAGTAATTTGGAGTAGCTTGTTACAAACTTGTGTGTATTTCAGGTCTTCTTGATCACCACTAAGCACTACTACTCCTAAGACATGTAGATAAGAGCAAAAACATTACAAAGACGAAACTTTATAGGATGACACTTTACAACCTTGGGTTCATTTTCAAATACGTTATTTTAATTTTTTAATAAAAATGCATGTCTTAACTTTTAGGTGCCCCCATTATCTTTCTTTTTTGTTATAATATGAATTAAAGATACATAAATCTCAATTGTAGATTTATTTCAAATTCTTTTGTGTAATTTTGAATTGTAAAATTTTCTTATCAGATAGTAAATGTAAATTCTGTAATAGAGGCAAGCAAGAACCGTTTGTTGAAACAAATTAATACGGTGTTACATTACGAACAAAACAAACAAGCTTTATGCATATCGTATATCTTCGTTTTAAAGTGTTTTGATGGACTTCTTATTGGGAGGGGGGGGGGTAGCTCATTAACAATGTCATTGCTTCATTAATATTTATTACATTGTCGTGCAAATTGCTAATTAAAAATTGATTTTTGGCGAGATATGAATTAAAATCACACATCAAAGACATGTATTGACAAGGACAGTCAATCTCTGATGAATATTCATTTCTTGCAACTGGTCCTTCAATCTTTGGTTTACGACACATTTCTTTAGCACTAGTGCTTTTCATTGCATATGTAAATGAACATATACATGTACCCCATTTGCCGGTTCTTCAGATGAGACCACAAAAACCGAGGCCGTAAGCGCCAAGTATAGACCAAAAATTGTGCCGCCCTTCATCAGAAATGATAACCTTCAAATGAGTGAAAAATTCTCGAGGGGGACGTTAAAACAATGTACAACCACCCAACCGATCCATGAAACATACATGTACTATTTAAATCGGTAATAAATCATTTTGTGTGATTGACAAGTAAATGTCCCATTAAAAACAGCCCTGCCTTCCGATATTGATTGATTGTTTATGGTCTTACGCCAGTTTTGGCATTATGTCAGCCATTTTACGGCGGTCTTTAGTATTGATGATTAACTCAATTTTAAAAATGTAAAATACCCAAATTTCCCAAAATTGTAATTGGATGACAATGGGGTCACCTCTTTACGGGGTAAACTTCTCCGCTAAAGAATAGGTTATATTTCGAAATACCTGAGGAAATTTTACCTTCCCGACGTTCTTTATTGATGTCGAATTTTGGGGTGAATGCCTTTGATGAATTTATGCACAGACCTTTACTCTACTTGATGCTTTAAAACATTTTACCAAAACAGTTGAGCATACAAAAAGAAAAAAAAAATCCGTATTCTGCTTTTTAAAAACAACCCTGACACTATAACAAATCGGTATCAAATACGGCAGCAAAGAAACTTGAGACGGGGAAAAGTGAAATCGTTCAATATCAGTAAAAAGCTCAATTTAAACTATTTTTACGGCAACAATATTATCTGTATATTTAGTTCGTCATTTTCCATTTCCACTAGTTATATATTCATTGTATCAATCTTCTCGATACTTGTGTGTTTGGATGAATAATTGCAAAATTATTCACGTTAAAGAATATATATTTAATTAAATACAATATTTTAAAAGGAAACTAAATATCTTTGATGAAGCATAAACATATCTCATTATCAATTCTGCCATTGCAGTAGTTTGTTTATTGTCAGTATTGATGGAACAGCTTTGCAAGTAATTTGGAGTAGCTTGTTACAAACTTGTGTGTATTTCAGGTCTTCTTGATCACCACTAAGCACTACTACTCCTAAGACATGTAGATAAGAGCAAAAACATTACAAAGGCGAAACTTTATAGGATGACACTTTACAACCTTGGGTTCATTTTCAAATACGTTATTTTAATTTTTTAATAAAAATGCATGTCTTAACTTTTAGGTGCCCCCATTATCTTTCTTTTTTGTTATAATATGAATTAAAGATACATAAATCTCAATTGTAGATTTATTTCAAATTCTTTTGTGTAATTTTGAATTGTAAAATTTTCTTATCAGATAGTAAATGTAAATTCTGTAATAGAGGCAAGCAAGAACCGTTTGTTGAAACAAATTAATACGGTGTTACATTACGAACAAAACAAACAAGCTTTATGCATATCGTATATCTTCGTTTTAAAGTGTTTTGATGGACTTCTTATTGGGAGGGGGGGGTAGCTGTGGTAAAAAAAAAAAAAAGGGACACATTGAAGTAATGTAACGTCCAGAGTGAGCATATTTTCAGGTGGACAGGTTCCTTGTGTGAAGCTAATGTGGATCATAGACTGGTCTACTAGCACGAGTGGCATGCACATATACATGTAAATATAACGTTCGATTTGTGTAAACAACGCTGTACACCGATCTCTTGTTTAAGGCACCGTATAACAGAGGATAAATTTAATCTAATTTACTTTTGTAAAGAAATCTTAAAATTTTGACCAAGCACACTCAGTCGTTTAAATGTTAGAAATATTCAACCTAATAGCGTCCTAATTTTGTGACCTATTTAGTATACAGTTTTAGATATGTTCCTATACATATAAATCGGAACTTTAGGCTGGAAAACCCACCCGGATTTCCCCTCGCATTTACTTGCTGTGTATTCAATAATCGCTATTTCGCAATACTAATAGGCAATGGAATTTTTTTTTACGATGAATACTTCATGACGGTAACCCAGTTTAACAATCAAAAACAAAAACAATAAAATCGATACCATTCATGAGTCTCTTTAATTTAGTTCGTATATTTTTAAAAATTGTTTTCAAAATCACCTTTCTAGCAAATACCCATTCCAAGGAATATATACTAGTAGTATATCTTTTTAAGTAGAATTTTCTCCATGCAGACTATACATGTATAGAGAAGGTCTAAGCAATATGGGAAACTGTGATAGAACTATCAATTTCATTGCATAGATCTGAGTTGGTTGTATATATTTTAACGTTCTGGAACGCACGATTGATTGATTTATTTATTCCTTTTAATGTATGCAGATGACATGTTTATCATATCCAAAACTCCTGAGGGTTTACAAAAAATTGTAAGATGTTCTGAAGAAATATACTAATGAGTGGAACCTTAATGTACAAAAAACTAAAATTGTTGTTTTCAGGAATGGGGGGAAACTTAGAGAAGATGAGATATGGTCTTATGATAATTCATGTTTGAATATTGTCAATGAATTTAATAACCTTGGCGTACTGTTTAATTATAATGGTAAATTTCTCAAAACACAGAAACATGCCGCAGAACAAGGGAGAATAGCATTATTTTCAATTTCCAATAATTTGAAAAAACAACAACATTCTTTTGATACAGAAAGTGTTACATTGTTGATATTCTGTCAACACTGTTTTGTTATACGGTTCAGAAATATGGAGTTTTCACAAAGTTCGAGATGTTGAAAAAGTGCATATAGGTTTTTGGCAAAAGCTTTTAGGTGTAAACAATAAAACCTGCAATATTTAGTTTACTGCGAACGTGGTAGAGTTCCTCTAGCAATCAAAATGAAACTTTGAATATTTAAGTATTGGCTTAAATTAAAACAATCAAATAACTGTATCTTAAAAGCATGCTATGATGAACGAGTTTCCTGTAATGATAGTTGGACTGTAAACATTCAAAGGGAACTGGCAAATCTAGCTATAGGTTTACCTTATCTTTGGAATGTCTCAAATGTAGATAATAATACAAGTTAATTGAACAACGTATGATTGATGTTTACAAACAAACAATTTTAGAAAACAAATTCACCACAAGGTTTTTTATATCAGCATTTGATTGATAACTTGTTTGCAGTTTTACTCGACAAAACCCATTGACTCTGTGCACAAATATTTTATTACTCGCTTTAGAACTTCATCTCATAAACTGAATGTTGAAGTTGGAAGACATAATAATATAGTCAGAGAACGACGGTTATGTGCTGTTTGTGAGTTAAATGATGTAAAGGATGAGTTCCACTTTATTTTGAAATGCCCTCTATATGATGACTTGAGAAAAAAAATATCTTAAGGAATTCTATTATACAAAACCCAGTGTTTTCAAACGAATTAAACTACTGATAGTGTTAAAAATACTAAAGAACTGATTAATGTTGGAATTTTTTTTTACAGTATGCTACTAAGCTACGAAACTCTCATGGTGTGATAGCATTTGTTTAATCTAAATTGTTCATCTATGTAACATTGTTGTCTACTCACTCTCTCACTTTCTCATATTTGTTTTTATAATTGTATTTATGTACATTGCATATGATATCCTATGAGCCTGAAATAAAGAATCAGAATTGGGACACACGAGAATGTTTCACTCATCATTACCGATGAAGGACTGCACAATTTAGGCCTATGCTCGGCGCTTACGCCCTGATCTTTATCGTGCCACACGTATTTAGTTGCCTCTTACGACAAGTAAGGGGTACTGGGGACCTATGCTAACCCGTATCTTCCCGGGAATACATACATGTACATTGTAGTTATAAGATGGAAAGATGTATTTTAAAAATAAACCTTGGATAGGCGTACCATTTTTCATGGTTCACATTGTGGAATGAAAGTTGTCAAGTACAAAATCTAAACATTATTTAAAAAAAAAAAATAAAGACCCGGTGAAAATCTGTAAAATTTGCCTGTAGATTGCTATATGTACCGATAACTCTATATTAACGAAATTCGATTGTTGATAGATCCTGGGAGAAATGCATTGAATTTCGTGCACTCTTATTTTGGGATTTTCCGCGCGTGGCCTAGATATCAAAACCTTGGCAAGGGGATTGATCGGAAATTTTCTCCTCAATCTTAACCTTTTAAAATCCCGCGTAACGTTCAGTGTTTGGACACGATCTGTTATGAACAATTAGATGACTGACTCTGTCCAGAATTTAGTCCATTTTCTTGTGAAATGATATATATATATTTTAAAAAGAATGCATAATGTTAAAATGTTCAGTAGTAAAACGATATACAAGCACTATACCCATACATGTAGCAATCTGTCAAGCACTTTTTAGCATTATTTTTTTTTTAATAAGGAGAGAGAACGGTAAAAACCTCTAAGTAAGATATTCTGTTTTCAATGTTCATAAATTTATTATAAGAATAATAACTTTAAAATGCTGGTTCAGATTACCGGTAGAATTTCAAAGGCAGGAAATGACAAATACTGTATTACATTAATTGGCCCTCGGTAACCTGAATGTCTTACTTTGGCCATTTTCTTCACCTTTTATTGGTCTACTCAATATATTTGTCCAACAAAAATTAAAAGTTTAAGGAAACTGTTTTCTGTGCTTCAAAAATTATGTTATATTTAACAAATAATAATTTGCAATACTAAACACATATTTTGGAAAGTGGTAATATTTGCTGAAATATTTTGACATCAAATAAATAATTTCTTTGTATGCCTCTGTAATCGACTATATTAAAAGTTTGCAGAATTTCTACCTTGATCATATATTATTGATACATGTATCAAGTATTTAGAGAAAAAAATACGAGTTCGTTAACATTTTCTACATTCAAAGGGAATTTACGGCGCGGGTTCGAATGCCGCTCGCGCCGGTAAGTGAGAAAGTTTCCCAGTTTACTTTCGGAAGGTCGGTGGTCTCTTCCCAGGTACAATCTGGGTTCTCTCTTCCACCAATAAAAACTGGGCGCCATCAGATAAATGAAAAATTGTTGAGTGTGGCAGAAAACATCAATAAATCAATCAACGGGAATTTGATTGATGTAAACAGTGGATACAATTTGTTCAGAGTTGTATTATAGTAAAGTTGCATTTCATGAAAAATTTAAGATAACTCCGTTTACCTGATCAGAATATAGGGCTCACGGTGGGTGTGACCGGTCAACAGGGGATGCTTTCTCCTCCTAGGCACCTGATCCCACCACTGGTGTGTCCAGGGGTCCGTGTTTGCCCAACTATCTATTTTGTATTGCTTATAGGAGTTGTGAGATTGATCACTGTTCGTTATCTTCACCTTGCATCGAACAGTGATCAATCTCCCAAATCACATCAGTAATTAAAACAATTAACAAAAGGGTAAATGCGAACTCCCGTACAAACCAGAGGTGGGATCATGTGTCTAAGAGGAATGTAAACATCCCCTGTAGACCGGTACCACCTGCAGGGAGCCCTTTCTCTTGATCAGGTAAACGGAGTAACCTTAAGTCAAATCAGTGAATGGCGAAGATAATAAACAGGGACCAATCTCATAACTTCTTTAAGCAATACAAAATAGAAAGTTGAGCAAACACGGATCCCTGGATATATCAGAGGTGGGATCGGGTGACTGGGAGGAGTAAGCATCCCCTGTCGACCGGTCACACCCGACGTGAGCCCTATATCTTGATCAGGTAAAATGAGTTATCCGTAGTCAAATCAATGTGCCAAGAACGACATAACAATCGGTATGAAACATGCCAGGCAGCATTTGACCCAATGATAGGTTGTATTGGCAAACTTGATCGCTATAACAACCACAAAATTTGCGAAATGCTGACTTTAAAAGAGACTGTTGGAACTCCTGCACCATCAACTTCTTTGTCAGTAGCCTGCTTCCATTTAAAAGTTACCATACGCACAACAAGCTCTTGTGTATCGGATCAGTTGAAAGATGTAAACACCATATGCAGGTGATAATGGAATATAGCTACACAAATATGGGAAGTTGACGATGGAGAAGCCGAAATCATCCCGTTTGTCATACAGTTGAGTTGTTAGTTTTCCGTAAATATCTACTTTCAATAGAACATCTAAGTATGAAGCAGAAGTGGACGACTCTGCGGTGTCTTTTATTTCGAGTTCTTTGGGATATATCGAATCGACATGTGAATGAAAATTATCATTGTTAATAGATAATACGTCGTCCATACATCTAAATGTCGAATTGACGGCCACCAGCAAGATATTTTTTTCTTCTCACGTAGAAGTTTTTGACTTCACAGGAATATTAAAACAGGTCAGCTAACAAAAGAGCACAATTCGTGCCCATGGGGATTCCAACAGACTGTTTGAAGAGCTGATCACCAAAGACCACGAAGATATTGTCAATGAGGAACTCCAGCATATTTGTTATTTCAACTTAAGAGTACTTGTGCGTGGAATCAGAGTGTCGTTTAATAAAGTTTTTTTTTTTTGGATGACTGATCACTAGATAGGAATATTTGCGTTTTCCATTTGTTGAAGATGCAACTGTCTATGATGTCAAAAAATCTCTAGTCTTCCATGTGTAAAGAACAGCCTAACATTTGGTATTAAACTCGTCAGACAGCATTCGACCCAATGACATGTTGTATAGAATTTGGGAAATACTTATTCCAAACCCGACTGTTGGGAAATATGGGAAGTTGACGATGGAGAAGCTGAAGTTATACCGTTTGTCTTAAAGTAGAATTATTAACTTGCCGTCAACACTCATATGTCATTTTTATTCCTGATCATGTGACAGAGAGCATGAGATGTTGCTAAAACGCGAAATGGAACGGAACATATTGTATGCAATACTGTTATGAGGGGGTCATCATTTTGTGAAATCAAAAGGCTTATTATGAACAAGAGAAGCAGAAATTACAGAGAAAACGAGAAGTTATCCACAGACTCCACTGTTTCACTTTATACTAACGCATATGTATTTTAAAACCAATATATCTTATTATAAAAACATAAAAACGTTTGTTGGTACCACCCCTTTTCTCGGCTTTGTCATTTTTTGACCCCCTCCCCCGATTATGACAGTATGTTGTTTCAAATACAATTAAATTAATATACTGAAAAAATACTTGAATTATAATTTAACCCCTATCACATTTATTTACTTTATGGTACAGGGGTTTCAATAGTCTCAATCAAAGTCAGCATTTCGCAAATTCTATGGTCGTTAAAACGATCTAGTTTGCCAATACAACATATCGTTGGGTCAAATGCTGTCTGTCGTGTTTCATAATGGTTGTTAGGCTGTTCTTGGCACACTGATTTTGACTACGGATAACTCCGTTTACCTGATCAAGATAGAGGGCTCACAGATGGTGAGACCGGTCGACAGGGGATGCTTACTCCTCCTAGGCACCTGTTCCCACCTCTGGTATGTCCAGGGGTCCGTGTTTGCCCAACTCTCTATTTTGTATTGTTTATAGGAGTTATGAGATTGATCACTGTTCACCTTTCATTATAGGAGTTATCCACTAGTATCCTACGGATATGTGTTAAAACCGGAGAGATGCAGCCGAGGGGGGGGGGAGGTCTTAAACAGAACCAATGGAAACTAAGGTGAAATTTATTATTCTAGTAATAACAGATTTATTTCATAATATATGAAATAACTAAAAGGCTAATTTGTGAGTGGAATTAAAAGGTCATCTCATTCTTAATCTAATAAGATACCGGTACGAGTATTTAGATTAGAAATGAACTGCCAGAAGTCTCGCCTATTTAGGATTAGGGTGCTGCGGTGACCAAGTCTCTGTTAAAGAATAATAAATCAACACAAGATGTTTAATTTGTAGACTTAATAAGATTAGGAATTATCGTTGCTTTATACACACCACAGTCCTTGTAAGTATGCACATGCACTGTTTTATGTGTAAATGGGTCATTCTCTCAAAAGTGGTTAATATCAGCGCGATATATTTTATTATTTAAAGACTATGAAACGAATAACGTCATAATTCAACGTTGAAACTCACGTTTGTAAGGTAAATTGTCAACACCGTTACTAGGTGCAGAACTGTAGCTCTCTGGAAAAAAAATATTGTGACTAGAGAGGTACAGATCCACACCTTATAGAAACCAATTTTCGGCGCACGGTTAAGGCCTGATATCGTTGTATTCTTGTGTTGCTGTCTCATAAATTTAGAATTAAAAAATTCCTTAACATATTTCCCCACTATACTTCTGTCAAAATTTCATTAAAGCCCCATACGACCCGAAAACTCACAGCTTTTGATGATTTCGTTCGTTGACACAGCGGCAGCCATATTAGAAATCATGGAGATCCAAGGCAAGGCCAGCGTTTTTCATTGTATTATAAAACTCATTTGCATCAGAAATGTCATTGACATGTGAAAGCAATTTGCTAGCTGTGCATGCGCTTTATCAGAACCCCAATCCCATCAGGATCCCTCTTCCCATGGCCTGCTTCAGTAAACTTCTCGAAATCATAGATGATGTGCATGTGAACAACTTCTTTCATCAAAAAGAATCTTTCTTTTTTTACCGATATTGTGTCGTTGGGTCATCGGACAAGAAATGAATTGTATCAAGCTCAGAATTTTTCTCTTTCAATTGGCCCAAATTGTCGCTGGATCGTGCCTAGTGTTGCCCGGTATGGTAAAAAAAAAGATACAGGATCACCATCTTTCTTGTAGAGCACAATTGTAAGTAAACCTGATTTCTAGACGCACCAAAGTACATTCCCTGTACTAAAGATTCTAATTTGCATGCGTAATTCTCTGAAAAATCTACATGAATAATGCATTCATTAGATTCTAAATTTTCTTTTAAGGACCTTATTTGCTCACACTGATGCCTAATGTTAAAAAGATGCCTATAAATTTTCGAAATAATCATCCTGTTCATTTCATCTAACAGATTGTAAAAGGACATGCCAAAAAAGGTTCCAATTAAAGAAAATACTCCAGTGAGTAGTCTCGAGAACAAAATGCTATTTTCATTGGGGCTGCAAATTCATGCGTTAAGTGGCTAAATTTCATTGCACAAACACTACCTTATAGTTTCTCAGACAATATCAAATATAATCTTTCACGCAATATGTCATAACACAAGACGGAAAAAGAATCATCTTTCAAATGTCTTTTAATATCTCACTATTCTTTTAAAAATTAACGACACACTGTACATAATCTTTATTTCTTATTCATCCCGTTATCATCTCTACCAACATGGCGACCCCGGCTCCAATGGCGGCTATCATCGCTATGATGCTGAAGGCAAAAGCGAAGTGATAATTGAAATCGAATGCTGAATAGAAGTCGTTTATTTCATCTGCGTAGACAGCTATAGCAATTAAGATAAAAACAGCTGAAAAAAAAGAACAAAAATACAAATAAGCAACCCGCAAACAATGAGATACTTATAAACAAGCAGCGACCAATGAGATGCTTATAAACAAGCAGTGACCAATGAGATGCTTATAAACAAGCAGTGACCAATCAGATGCTTATATACAAGCAGCGACTAATCACATGTTTATAAACATGCAGCGACCAATCAGATGCCTATAAACAAGCAGCAACCAATGAGGTGCTTTTAAACGAGGAGCGATCAATGAGATGGTTACTTTACACTGTTAACGACCATTGATAGAGGCATTGGTAAATAAATTTTGAGAGAAAGGGGTCGTCTCCATCTCATTGATTTCTCATTTTAAAGAATAGTGCATTCAGCAAGAAAACATCACAATTCCAAGCAATGATTCAGTAAAACGAAGGGGAAACCCGGAATGGCTCAGTATTAATCCCTCTTCTCCCTAATTCGGTGTTAAGATCATTTTCTTCTCATTGTCAAAAACGATGTAGACACTTAAGCAGTGTTCGAGAACTTATCATATTTATCTCTTTTTCCTCAGGCGATCTTTTAGTTCTTGCTGTAATACTGTGATTACCGGTATTTGGCTATTCCACCCTTTTTAGCCAAAAAAGTAATTTGATTCAAATTAATCTCAGTACAACAATTTTGTCTGTTCTTTGAAAAGTGTAGGGGTATATAGGTAATAAAAGCATGTATTTGAAATGTATTTAATCAATTTTTATCAGTGGGGTAAGTTTCCGCTAAAATCAAGAAAACGACACTTCGGAATAATCAGGGCCTGGGAAGGTATTTGCTGAAGAATGTGTATACAACTGTCACGTGGAATACATATATATGGCATACTTTAAATATATCTTACCTCCAGTAAACGATGTCCCTATAGCCACAAGGAGAACTGGTTTGTTGTCTTTTAGAACGAAAAGCTTTAAAATCGTCATAACCGAAGCAACCAATAGCGTTAGAAACCCCAGAATACTCATGGCTTGGACAGCTTTAAGCCAGTCTGTCGAAGACCCTACATGTAAAATCAACGTTCATTTTAATTTCAAATGTTATTCAGCGAATCATTTTCTCGTGTAACGTTTAGCAATTAGATCTGTAGTATACATAGAAATTGTACCACCTATTGAATTGTTTATGAGATACAAACCGTTAGTGAACAAGTAATCCACAGTTTTATCGCAGCTTGTTAGTCCAGTCGAAACTGTCTCGGTACATGTCCACCAAAGTCCGGCATATACTTTTGCAATTGATAGATCTAGATTAAACCAGTATGGTGCTGCCAAGGCAATCACTTGAAATATGGTTGCAAAAATTACTACCACCAGTGCAACAAGCAAACATTTCGAGATGGCCATATTCTGTAATACTGAAAAGATATACAGACAGACATAAGATATTTAATTTTAATACATGTATCATCGGCTGAGCACACTAAAATATTGCTGATAGTGTGTAACCTAAGCTGGTAGGAGGACAACCCCCTAACGAAATAAAAAAAAATCTACGGAATTAAACGTGTAAAATCAGATATTTTTGTTAGATACATTGTTTTATCAATATCAAACAAAACAAACTTGAAACAATTCAATACAATATATCTGTATGATCAAACTAGCGTAAAACGAATATACGATATAACTAAATATTGATTCTTTGCAAATTTTGCTCCGTTTCATTTTGAAATACATTTTATGGGTGGGGATTGCATGATCCGCCTCTTAAAGCATAAAATGCACAACATTTTACCAGATGACGTCACGTCACATTGACCTGTGGGATTACGGTTATTTGCTTGCTGTATCGGATTAAACTGGTATGGAATAGTAAGATTTAATGTCGTTTAAAACTTTTATAAAATCAAAAATTCTAAATTAAGGTATTTGCTAGTAGCTGAAGACTTACATGCCTAGCCTATACATATTTTCTGTCATCATCAAGATTCGTTGCAAACTACTTCTGTAATAGCTTTTCAATATATAAATTGCATGAAGAAAAAAGATGGCTGCCTTCACTGTTCGACGTTTCATTTAAGTCAAAACTTCAATCGAAGCGTATACCGTCACTGATTTCAACATTTTCACGTTTTCCAGAATCGAAACATGAAGGTTTGCCAAGAGAGTGGATTTAGGCTAGGAATGTGTGATGTTGTTGATCGTCTTACAGGACGATAATTCCTCCTTATGTATTTCTTTAAACTAAAAGAGATTATCTAACGTAGTTTTATTAGGTTTCTCTTGTTTTTGAACAAAATAATTGTTTTTATTGGTCATTAATATATATTCCCATGCCATTGAAAGATTTTTTTTTAATGGTTCCCGTCACTTTCACAGCTAATGCCTCTTTCAGATCTACTCTGATTCAATGAGATTATATATATTCAATCACAAATATGTTATTCTATAGGTTCTTTTATTTTTCAATATTTTCACCGTTAGCTTTAATCTGCTTTAAGCATAAATAAACAAATTTTGTTAAGTTATGAAACCCTACACAATCCAGAATTCAGTTGTAATTTGTTCTCAGAAAACATAATAAATTTATAGCGGCACATGATAAATCTATAACGGTACATGATAAATCTATAGCGTCACATGAGAAATATGTAGCGTCACCTGATAAATATATAAAGGCAAATGATACATTTATAGCGGCATATGATAAATATGTACCGTCACATGATAAATATATAGCATCACATGATAAATATGTAGTGTCACATGATAAATATATAGCGTCACCTGATAAATCTATAAGGCCACATGATAAATTTATAGCGGCATATGATAAATCTATAGTGTCATATGATAAATATATAGCGTCACCTGATAAATTGTAGCGTCACACGATCAATCTTTAGCGTCACATTTTTTAATCTATTACGGCAACTGATCAATTTATAACAGTACATGATAAAATTTATAGCGTCCTACATGATAAATCTGTAATCCGTAGCGGAACATGATAACTCTAACGTCACATGATACGCCTATAACAGCTCCTCTATCGGACATGTCTTTGTCTCAATGACCTGGGGAGGAGCAAGAATACTTCTCGTCGTGCTCAGCTGGCCAATTAAAATTTAAACCTTCCTGCACAGCTAATGGCATAATATATGTATGGTATGTAAAATAAGTATTTCTAAACGAAAAAAATAAACTTTGTTTGCCTATAAAAACAAAATAATGTTCATAACTATTGTAAACCTTTTCAATCTAAGAAAAATTGTTGTGAAAACGAAATGGAAAATTTACAGTACATTCCTTCGGTAACCTATGGTCAATTTATCTGGTGTATCTTTAAATCATGTCAACCTGAAAAAATATTAAAATCACAGACCTGGGAAGGACATTGACTCATAGCCTACTTTTCTCTTTAAAAACTCGATCGAGTAGAACATATCCTTGTTGTCGAGGTAAAAAATAAATAAATGCATGTTGTATAGGCGAAACTGGGAAAAGTTATTGAATACTTGAAAACGTTTGCTATTTTCATGTACTCATTCAAATTTATCAAGTGCGGGTGTTTTGTTTTTCCATTTTTACATTTCAGTATTACTCTTAAGAAGCCGCCAAATATGAAATTTGGCACATTTGATACGTGCCAAATGTATCAAATTGCTACGGAGCACATGCTACGGAGATGAATTTAAGCCAATTATAATACTCTGACATGCATAAAATTGTTATAACCATGCAGCTTTTCAGGTAATTGATTCTTTTTTTATGGAAATCTTTTAGCCTGTTAAAACCTGTAGTAAGTGTCGAGTTCGATACGCTTAAAATACAAGCTGTTGCACTGTTTGTAGCAACAAAATCAATTTTGTTGTTTATCGATTTTTTTTTTTTTTTTACTATTTATTAAATTCAATAGGACAGTCTAAAATTATTTTGATTTTATACATTATTAGTAAGCGTTTTGTTACAACGATTGAAATAAAGATCAAACGAACAGCAAGCTATCTTATTTTAAAATATAGGAAGGGTTTGTTTGTCTAATTTCTGAAAGGAAAACAAAGATGTGGATTTCGGGTAGCCAACATCTTCAGATCGGTTTGGGTTGATAAAATATCTATTATGTATATAATAACATTTATGGCGGAACTTTTTCCTTATATTATTTATATTAGTTAGTACCCGTATTGTACCTCTGAACATTAAACCCCGTCGGGAACCCCTATTCAACATTAGTACAGTTTGTATCTGAACCAATGAAAACTTGTATATAGATCACGTGTGTACTTCTTGTAGAAAGCGTGTTGAAATATGAGAAATCCAGTAGCCCACCACCTCCCCATCTTAAATCCCACCTATATATGAAAATGTACCTTAATTATTCGTCATCTTGTTGTAGCCCTTTTTGTTCGCCATCTTTTTGCTTGTTGTACACTTTGGAACAAGTTTCCAAGGTCTGTATTTTAAATAGTCATTGTTTGTTATTTGTGATAATCATGTAAGGGGAAAATCAGGACAGATGTGTTGAAATCCTATGTAATTACATTGTATGTATCTACTGATTTTCCCCTGTTTGAACTGGTCAGTACCATATTTATTTGTGAAATTATCTATATGGGAGAAATAAGAAATGATGGGTTGACATATTGTGCAAGAATATGACAGTGTTCGTGGATCGCTGATTTCCCCCCTTTTTATCTTCGTCATTTGTTGTCTAAAATAAATGGCATATTTCATTCTCATACAGTATTACAGTGTTGATTTTTAAAGCAAAAACAAGCTTCGGTGAGCTGTCCTCTTGAAAAGGAAATAGTATTTGACATAAATGTATCTGGGAAATTCCGCTGATGTATTGATTTGCGATACTCGGAAGCAACAGTGCGTTGAACTTTTTTAGATGAGTCATCATACCGTACGTATTCTGTTTTCAGTGGAAAATTTTAGTAAACAGTAATATTCCCGTCTCTGCCAATCGAAGTCACGTGATGGTATAAATGGGTACATGCAACCGATGTTTTCAGGAATAATGCTTTTCAATTTTGGTATTTATAATTGCAATTTACAAATAAAGGTATGTAGAAAATAATGGCATGCCAGTATTAATATTATACCCTTAGCATTTTGGTTTACATTTTGAAAACATTTGTTTTTTTACCATAGGAATGCAGGGAATTCATTTTTCTCTTAAATTGCAACATATATTAAACTAACAAAACTGAACAACATTCAATTTATATTTAAAAGGAATATATTCTACTGCTTACAACCCGATAAACTTTTTGATATTGGTAAACACAAAGGTAACATCTTAGAAACAATGCAAGTAATTTAAATGCAGGTCTTAAATCCCACTCCTTACGAGATGGTGCTTCTTGTGATAGGTGTGGCCACCATAATGAAGATTCTTTTCATTTCTTTTTCAAATGTCCTGAGTTTGCTGACCATAGAACTAAGCTAATCCCATCCATTAATGAAATGCAACTTTCTGTTCCTTTAACACTGAATTTACTTTTATATGGTGAAAAATGTTTAAGTTTTAAAGACTATCACATTTTTTTTTAAATTGGTCAAAGGTATATCTGGGAAACTAATAAGTTCTTTTAAGTATCGTTTTCCCCTTTTACTGGTACTGTCACCCTTTTTATCTTTTGTTTATTATATATCCCTACTTTTCTTTCTTTCTCTTTCAAATTGTACAAATATTTTTCAGTTTTTATTTTATTTGGGTTTTTTCCCTTCAATTTGTTCTTTTTCTTTTCGTTTACTCATTCTATATGTGTGTATACAGTATGTGCATATGTATGTGTGCATATATCGAAACTTTTCTCAGTCTATCTATTTGTATTTTTATTTAAATTAATGAGGTATTAGTGAACATGTAAAACTTAAGCTTCGTATATAACGAAGAAATATTTAATTTCGGTTTATGAATACAGTTGAGTATTGTATTACAAGTTAATGGGAAAAAACCTAAATACATATACATATATATGATGCCAAATATAAGTATATGACGAATTTCAAATTCTTTACCAATAAGTACATGCATCAATCTTTGTTTAAGAAACAACTGCGGTAACATTTTTATCCATTTTCTGAAATCGGAGAGTAGGTCGAAAATTGCAACTAAATTTACTGACCTCGCCTCCCTAAGATACAATGTAACACCCCATTATAGCCTTCATTTCAGTCATTACAGCGAGAGCATATATTTCCTCTGGGTTTTTTTTTTTACTTACTGTAGAGAATGTTGAAATATTTTAGACACTTACAGCGTCCAGTTTTATTAACAATGGATAGCGATGATAAGTAATTTCAAAGGTTTAGTTTCATTACTAAATATATCATCATTTACGATTAACTTGATTATGCTTCAAAGTGAAGCAGTTTTTAATTCTTGCAAATAACACCAACAATATTATTCACTCATTGTGAATTTTAACGGGTGTGCTTGTCCTTCAGGATTGGTCCGCGGAACACATGAGCATGCAAAAACCACATACAGGTATTTCTGCAACTGTTGGCAGATGCAATGCCGGTATTCCTTCTATAAAAAATGTCATTTATATCCAGAAAATGCAAAATAATTAAGCTATGACATCCGTAATATATTATTATCGATTATTTCAGAATAGCAACAAAGAAATGAAATAGCAATACATACCTGTTGATGATTTTGATATATTAACCCAAGTAATGCCTGTTCTGGGAGATGTTGTGAATATGGAATGCAATTTTAAAAACGCTCCAATATATTCAATAAGCTAATGTTGGGGATCTATAAATAGCGATGGTGTCACTAAGCTTGTTAAAGATGAAGCAACCTATACACAGCGGGGGTGTCATTCGGGTAACAAGATAGTTCTTGAAATATTCAGCGCGCGTTCTCACACGTACGTGAAACGTATACAATGTATAAGGCACCGTGCGTCACATACATTTTCAAGTATACTTTATACTTACGTGACATATATACGTAACTTAATTATGTATCATACATAACTTACGTTGTGGGGAAATGTACGTTAAACATAATTATGCTAATTGAATGGATTACTATTTTGGTTTAACGCCGTTTTGCCAATAGTTGCAGCCATTTTACGGCGGTTAAGTAAATTAAATATGATCGGTTTTGAATTTCCCTGAGGGCTACCAGTGAGTTTACGCTTCTTTTTTTTTTTTTCGAAAATCAGGGAAACGATCCTTTGCGTGCCAAGGGGGTTGTGATCAGGGACACCCTTTCACGTCCCATCCGACGGACAGAAAAAGTTCAAATTATGTAAACAAGTATATAGCATTTCATGTATATAGGTGTTAGTATTATGGAGAATATATCTTAATATGATTGTCAATATTTGTAAAATTTTCATGCATTGATTATTTATTAAAATGTCTACTTCGTATGGGAGTAAAATCACTACATTATAAATAATGTCATGTATAGTTACTGGACAGTCACGAGAATTACATTCAGGCTGAAGTTCTCTGTTTGGTAGGTAAGAATGTGTCAATTTGGAATTTTGAGAAAAATCACTTCGACCTGGCGAAAGAGTACGACGTTGCGCGGTTTGTTTTCTTTGTTTTGAATAGAGTTTTAAATTACTTGTGTCGCAAAATTCCCAATGGATATGCCGAATTGACTTTGCACACAGGTTTATGGAATATTTTAGATCAGTGTTCAATATCATACCGAGCTGCAGTTTTTGCCGCCTTTTCCGCTTTGTTTAGCGTTGCTATGAATACCAACAAATGACTTGGAATCCATCATACGTCAACTGTTTTACACTGTTTAGTTAGATGAGAGTGCTGGTTTAAAATATCTAATAAAGATGCATGGGTGATCAATATTCACGTTGTTTATTGACTGTAAACATGATAGGGAGTATGGGGATTTAATGTAGTGAAATGTTTGTCATTAGAAATTTTGATATGCATGTATTCAAAAGCAAGTTGAATAGCCTTTGGTATAAATTGTTACTTCTTTCGGGAGTCACGTAGAGAAGTTACTGCAGAAGTGTCCACTTTAGTTTGGGCTTTTGAACCACCTGCATGCATAAATCGCAATTGTAGAATGTTTAGACTGTTTTAATTTGAATAGTTTTAGCTTGAAAACAATGGGATTTATTTTAGACTTCTTTTGTGTCTACTCAGGGTTTTATCAATTACACGTGTGTGGCAGATCTATGGTACACTTATATGTATATGTCACACATGAAAAGGTGAACACAACGAACAGTGATCAATCTCAGAATTCCTGTTATAAAGAATACGAAATTAAGAATAGGGCAAACACGGATCCCTAGACACACCAGAGGTGGGATCAGGTGCCTAGAAGGAGTAAGCATCCCCTGTCGAACGTTCACACCCACCGTAAGCACTATATCGTGATCAGGTAAACGGAGTAATCCTTAATCAAAAGAAAGGCCTAACAATTGGTATGAAATACGTCATACAGCATTTAACCCATGTATACTGTGCGTGTTACACAACACATACTATAAAGGAATGCATATGAAATAGGACATGTTTTTGATATTCACTTTTAATAAATACAATTTTCAAGTTACACATATGCTGTTTCACCCTTCACACATGTATGTAAAACTTACACGGTACCAATTTTGATGCACCGGATGCGTATTTCGACAAATAATGTCTCTTCAGTTATGCTCAACAGAAATATTTGAAATCCGAAATAACAATAAACTTGCTAGAGCTAATATAGGGGAAAACAGTGTACCAAAAAAGTGGAAGTCATATACATGTACGTCTAAGGATAAGAGCTATGCATGAGGGATATAATTCTTAATTTTGAAATGAATTTCTAAATTTTATCACAGCAATTAAATATACATCTGTATTTTCAAGCTAGTAAGGATTGTGTTGATAGGTGATCCAGACTGTTGTGTGTAGAGGATGTGTTGATAGGTAATCCAGACTGTTGTGTGTAGAGGATGTGTTGATAGGTAATCCAGACTGCAATGTGAAGAGGGTTGTGTTGATAGATGATCCAGACTGCAATGTGAAGAGGGTTGTGTTGATAGATGATCCAGACTAGTAAGGATTGTGTTGATAGGTGATCCAGACTGCAATGTGAAGAGGGTTGTGTTGATAGATGATCCAGACTGCAATGTGAAGAGGGTTGTGTTGATAGATGATCCAGACTAGTAAGGATTGTGTTGATAGGTGATCCAGACTGCAATGTGAAGAGGGTTGTGTTGATAGGTGATCCAGACTGCAATGTGTAGAGGATTGTGTTGATAGGTAATCCAGACTAGTATGTGTAGAGGGTTGTGTTGATAGATAATCCAGACTGTTATGTGTAGAGGATTGTGTTGATAGATAATCCAGACTGTTATGTGTAGAGGATTGTGTTGATAGATGATCCAGACTGATATGTGGAGAGGATTTTGTTGATAGACTGCGAAGGTAAGACAATTGTGTTAACATATTCATGCCCTGGTAATCCGAGATTTAGGGGAATATATTGTTTAGTTTGTTCGTTTGTCCGTAAAACATTTAACCTTTGTCATAAGTTTTGAATGATAACCAATCTTTTTTTTCCATAGAATTATTCTATGACATATAATATACATACATGTATTGGTTTCTTTTTGTATGCAACAAAGTAAATTAAAACAGGTAGCAAATTAGCTGCTGAACTGTTGTTCTCTGAGAAAATATTGGGACAGCTCAGAGATCTCTGATCCATACCAATATTTTCTCAGATAACAACAGTTCTGCATAACCAGCAGCTCCACGATTATGTTTATTTCTTCTTGTATGCAGCAATCCAAACTGAAACATGTAGCAAACCATGATTCAACAAATACTCCAACAATTACTCATGGATGAGATTTAAGGAAAGACAATGATCAAGACAAAATTTGGGTGCACTAATGATAAAATATTTAAATTGTTAATTGATCTATGGAGAGCAGACGATTATTGTACATTCGCATGTGCATTATCCTAGGTTATACGCTATTGTGTCATTCATCATGTACCATACGTCATGTAAAAAAAACAACTAAGAGAGCCCAAGACAGAGTGAAATAGTCCAAGAAAGATAACTCTTTGACAATGAAAATACTAGCTGGGGTACCGCTAGTAAATATGATGGATTGCGTTGATTTAACCAACAAACGATTAAATGTATATCTATAAATACATGTACATAATTATATATATATATATATATATATATATATATATATATATATATATATATATATATATATGTGTGTGTGTGTGTGTGTGTGTGTGTGTGTGTGTGTGTGTGTGTGTGTGTGTGTACCTGTGGTCCTCTCTGAAATTATATGTTTGGAATTGTGGGTATTTCTTGAGAAATACACCATGGTCTGGATCAAAATCAGTATGTTAGGAATAAATATATACATGTATTGCGTCAGACCATTACGTTGTGATTATGAAAATTGCTGAAAACGTTCTTCAATTATATACGCACGCCTACTCCACGGGTTGTTTTTCGTTACTCATTTTGTTTACATTGGTCAATACGTAAAATACGCTGAAGATATGCCGTCATATTACCCTGACTGTGTCAGAACTACACGTATGAGCGTTAGTCTAACCAATCTGTCAAAATTTAAGCCAACTGCTACAAAGCTAATTCCCACTTAAAATGAAGGTATTTATTTGTAACTGAAAAATCACGGAAATCTGGAAATTTTTAATCAATTATTATATCAAATCAATTGGTAGCAAATCATTTATATAATAAAGGATTGGATTTGTACAATCAGTATAAAAACTTTTAAAACAAAAATTTGATCTACATGTATGAAAAATGGAAATTTGAGGGTAAAAATTGTTTTCAAATGAAAAATCTCTGAAAACTCGAATGTGGATGATTCAGTCAACTACATAATTTTAATCTATTTATAATTGAAATAACAGGTCTTTTTATTTATTGATAACGTATTAAAACTATACAAATTTAAATTAAGGCGAAAAACGGAATTCTGAGGTGCAGCATTCATATTTCAGTGAAAAATCACCGAGTGAAAAATCAACGGGAACTGGAAAAAATATTTTTTTGATTCTTTGTGTTGTTTTTATATTGCGGCTTTTCATTAATTTAGTACTCTGCTATATATTTTGTTTATATGTTTTAAAATAAAAACCTCGACAACACCGCCGAAACACAAAAAGAGGGATGAGTCAAGTGATTCGAGGAATGTGGCTGTGGTGGGAGTCATTCTTTTTAAAACTTTTACGAGGGACAAAGTCCTACTGACTCTAATTCCCGAGAATCGTCGACATTGTTTGCGATCCGTATTTCCTGTCATTTCATCTCACTAACTCATTTGCCGTGCCATATCGCACACCCTTAATAAAACAATAATTGTAAGGAGGGTCTTTTAATAAGACAGCTTATTGCACAAGAATACACTATAGAAACCAACAGTCACAAATACTCTGAATAAGATATTCCTTGCAACCAGGAGGTATGGAAAGAAATTATCTGAATCTGAATCTGAAGATTATATTTAGACTTGATAACAATGACGTTGTCTTCATTTACAGATGTCGTAACACGGACTCCTCTTTTATGGGACATGGACATGATTTGAGCTGAAAATTTTCCATTTTTAGCTCATCTGAGCCGAAGGCTTAAAGAGCTAATCATATGGCCATATGTCTGGCGTGCGGTGTGCGTCAACCTTTTGGAAAAAGGGCTATATCTCAAGAACCCCTTGGCCAATGTTTGTCAAAGTTGTCACAGGGTATCCTTGGCCCAAGGGCTTTCATTTGTATTAAAACTATGGTTGTGACCCTTTAACAAGGGGAGATAATTAGGAAAATGTAAACAAAAGTAGTGGTTGCTAAAAAATCTTCTCAAGACCCACTGGCAAATTATCACCAAACTTATGCATAAGGATGAGGATAGGTTGTAGATAAAAAATTGTTCAAGGCATCATCCTGGGGCAATGGATGTGGTCTCAAGGTCACTTCAAAGTTGACCTTAAATTTTGTTTTGTTAAAAATTTGATATTTTGCTTAGTATAAGGACTAGGATCATCAAATTTTGTCAGTTGATGCATCTTAGGACGTAGTATCGTGTTGTCTCAAAAGAAGGTCATGTTGACCTACTTTTTTGAATTTCGCAGATAATTATTATGAAATGGATTTTAATGCATATCTTAGACACTTTTGAGCCTATGATCATCAAACGTTGTCGGTTGATGGAACATGGGACCTTGAACTGCGTCATGTGAAAAGTATGTCACCATGACCTACTTTCTGAATTCTATGGCTAATTATTAATGAATACATTTTAGGTTATTTCAAATTCCGAGAGGTTTAGAATCATCAAACCTTGTATGTTGATGCGTCTTGAGGCCTCAAAACATATTCATAAAAACAAGGTCACAGTGACCTACTTTTTGAATTTTGCAGACATTCAAATTTCACATTTTCAATTTTAGATGCACATTTTGAACACTATGAAAGCTAGGATCATCAAACTTTGTCAGTTGGTGCATTTTGAGTCTTCATAGTTTGTTGATGAAAAAGTAGGTCACCGTGACCTACTTTTGGAATTTGACGGCTATATTTTAATATTTCAAATACTACATGTATTTGACTTACAATTATCAAACTTCGTCAGTTGATGCATGTTGAGTCTTCAGAGGTTGTTGCCTAAAAGTAGGTCACCGTGACCTATTTTTGGATGTTGACGGCTATATTTGAATATTTTAGATACTATTTGACTTACAATCATCAAACTTTGTCAGTTGATGGGTCTTGAGTCTTCAGGGTGTGTCGACCAAAAAGTAGGTCACTGTGACCTACTTTTGGAATTTGCCGTTTATATCTAAATATTTCAGATACTATTTGACTTCAATTATCAAACTTTGTCAGTTGATGCATCTTGAGTCTTTGGAGTGTGTCGACCAAAATGTAGGTCACTGTAGCCTTCTTTTGGAATTTGACGGCTATATTTGAATACTATTTGACTTGCCAGTTGACGCATCTTGAGTCTTCAGTGTGTCAACCAAAAGTAGGTCACCGTGACCTACTTTTGGATAGTTACATTTAAATTTTCAGGTACTATTTGACTTAACATCATCAAACTTTGTTAATTGATGAATCTTGGTTAATGAGAATTTTTGCCTGTTCTACAATGTATCAGAAGAGCGATTCTAGGCCCATGGGCCTCTTGTTATTGTTTACAATACTTAACTAAAGTATTTGTAATGGTCAACCAAAATTTGAATATCAGTTGTTGAGCTATAATTTGAGTGAGATACAGCACTCGCAATACTTTATTATGCAAACAAGGCTCGTGCCATGTTTGATAGAAAATAGCGTGTTTAAAACACAATGAGATATGTCAAACACTAGAATATAATTGTGTTTAGAATTCGCTTATAAATTGAAAATTATGTTTTAAACGAAACGCTGACTAGTTTATTTAACCTATGTAAACAAAATAAAAAAACATGACACGAGCCTTGTTTACATAACAAGGACTTGTGACATCTGTATCTCCCATGTATCTTGACTACTGACATTCAAATTTTTGCTGATCATTAGTAATACCTTAGTTAAGCATTTTAAACATTAAAAATAAAAAAAATAATAATTTGAAAACTGTTAGCTCAAATAATGTCCATTTCCCTTTAATTTACCACTTTTGACAAAGAACTGGCGAAATGGCATCAACTAGAATGTACACGAGAGGGAACGCTATCATATCAAAGTCAGTGCAAGCTAGCTTAAATGTACATATTGTACGTGAGATGGCAAATGGAGTGTCGTCCCACATGATCTTTTATCCTAAACTTTAAAAAACCTCCAGGAATTCTGGACAGAGGAGATGACCAAAGTCAGAGAAACAACTCTGAAAACAGTAATCGAGTTTCTAGACAGTACAATAATTACCAGCATCTAGATTACAACTTCTTAGAAAGTACTGCCTTAAAACAGAAAACAGGAAATTAACAGGGCGAAAGTAGTCAAGACGGATAGATGGTAAAATGTAGAAAAGAAACAATTTCACGTATAGTCTTCACCTTGCATATAGGGCACACCGCGGGTGTGACCGGTCAACAGGGGATGCTTACTATTAACTGAAAAATTGATAATTATACCAGGTTTCATTCATTGTACATGTACTTGTTTTCGAAAGGTTTGCCAATTAGAAAGTTTAGAACGCATAATAAAAACAAGGGACATCAAATTAATACATTATTCAACATGATCATGATGTGGATCAAGATATCAAATATTAACATATTTCGAAGAAACAACATATATTCAATTAAAGAAGACCGGTCAACAGGGGATGCTTACTCCTCCTAGGCACCTGATCCCACCTCTGGTATATTCAGGGGTATGTGTTTCCCTTCTTCTTATTTTGTATTGTTTATGGGATTCATGAGATTGGTCACTGATCATTATTGTCACTTGTTCATCCGAAAGACTTCTAACATTAAGGTGAGAACCTCGTAAGTTTAAAGAACTCGCGTTCAGACCGTTTGTATAATATGCACTTATACAATAAAACATGTTCAAATCAATCAAAGATTTCTAATACCGAACATTTGGCGGAGGAGCAGTCACTACCAGTGTTTAACGTAGCGCCCGGATCGAGTTTGTACCTCATCAATATGTGAATAAAGAATTGGTTTGAGAACCCCTACTCCAACCAGTAGATTATCGCGACCGACTGGAGAACAGTAAAAGTTAGACCTGATGTTCTCAATGAATCGTCAGACTATTTTAAACAATGTATAATTTCTTCTTTACCAATATTGAATTTCATTATTCTTATTTATATAATCGTGGAACAAAGAGATCTAAATGGTAATTCAAACATAGCACAAGCAAGGATTCAATAACAGTAATTTAAAATATTTTAAGAGTACATTATTAATTACAAGCAACACAAATTGAATTCGTGCTTTCACTTGATTGAATGTGAAAGAAAGTGAGTATTAGTCACTTACCGACGAAGTCGAGGGGTACTTTAGGTTTGCACTCTGTCCGCCCGTCCGTTCTTGCAGATATTTATCTGATATTTGTTACATTGCTTTGCCATAAGACGTTGTATTTCAAATTTCGTCTCGGTCCGTTCACACTGTTTTGTTTTTTTACTAAGTTATGTCCCTTTGACTTAGAAAAATAGCATGGATCCCGTTTTCCGGACTTTTTTGTTGTGCTTGCAGATATTCATTTGATATTTGGTACATTACTTTGCCATAATACTTTACAGACCAACTTCGAATATCGTCTTGGTCCGTTGATTTTTCACTAATTTACGGTCCTTCTCCAGTTTTCCGGACTTTTTAGCTCACCTGAGCCAAAGGTTCACGCGAGCTTTTCTGATCAAATTTTGTCGGTTGTCTGTCGGCGTTGGCGTAAACTTTCAACATTTTCATTTTCTTCTCCAGAACCACTGGTCCAATTTCACGAAGAATCCTTGGATGAAGGGGATTCAAGTTTGTTCAAATAAAGGGCCATACCCCCTTCAAAGGGGAGATAATCACAAAAATGCAAAAAATAGGATGAGATCATTTAAAAATCTTCTTCTCAAGAACCACTGGGCCAAAAAAGCTGAAATTTACATGAAAGCTTCCTGACAAAGTGTAGAATCAAGTTTGTAAAAATCATGACCCCAGGAGTATATCGGGGCCATGATAGGGGATCAAATTTATACATGTGAATGCATAAAGAATTTTTTTTAAAATCTTCTTCTCAAGACCTAATGGGCCAGAAGAGTAGAGCTTTATCTCAAAGCTCCCTGATATAAAGTAGATTCGATTTGATCAGATTACCCCCCCCCCCCCCCGGTGTAGGATGGGGCCACAATAGGGGATCAAAGTTTTACATTCTGATCCATAAGAAAATCACCAGAACCACTGGGCCGATTTCAACCAAACTTGGAATAAAACATTCTTGAGTGAAGGGAATTCAATTTTGTTGACATGAAGGGTTGTATACTCCCTTTAAAGGAGAGACAATCACAAAAATTCAAAATTAGGGTGGGGCCATTAAAACATTTTCTTCTCAAGTACCACTGGATCTGAAAAACTGAAATTTACACGAAAGCTTCCCAACATAGTGGAGATTTAAGTGTGTTAAAAGCATGACCACTTGGGGTAGGATGGGGTCACATCTAGGGATCAAATTTTACATGCGGATATATAGGGAAAATCTTTAAAACTCTTCTCAAGAACCACTGGGCGAGAAGAGCTAAAATTTACATGAAAGAGTCCTGAAAAAGTGGAGATTCAAGTTTGTAAACATGATGACCCCAGGGATCAGGAAGCGACCCCAATAGGGGATCAAAGTTTTATATGCGAATGTATAGGAAACCAAACTTGGCACAAATCATCCCTAAATAAAATTTGTTAATATGAAAGGTCATATCCGTCTACAAGGGTATATGCTAATTGATGAATTTGTAGTCAAGTTTAATAATTAAGTTAGATGATTAATGAATGTTTGGTCGTTACCTTTGAAAGTTTTTTTTTTCTGAACCAAGCTGCTTGTATAATAACAGTCTCGCTCAAGCTTGTTTATTGCTAGGATCTGCTGCTCAGATGAGCGATGTGGCTCATGGACCTCTTATTTTGTGCTTACAGATGTTCATTTGATATTTAGTGAATTGCTTTGCAATAAGACGTTACAGACCATGTTCAAATGTGGTCTCGTTCCATTGATTTTTCACTAAGTTATTGCCCTTGGATTATCAGTTTCTGGACTTTTTTGTTGTGCTTACGGATATTCATTTGATATTTGGTATATTGGTTTGCCATAAGAAGTTACAGATCAAGTTTGAGTTTTTCCTGGTCTAATCTTTGTACCTGAATAGTAGTTTATTTCCAACCATTCCTATTCTGGTTCCCCAATTTTCCCTTTTACCATAACCTACATAATAAACTTTAAATATTGTTGCGGTCCAATAATTTTTGCGACCGGTAGTGGACTATGTGTTGCTATGCGATACTTTCAGAATGCTTGTTTTTTTTTCATCAACTGCAGTAAACTACAATAATGCCCCAAGATGGGGCAACCCATAAACTTGTATGAAATCTTTTTTTATTATCGAACGTATGACAGAACAAATATTATTTGCTAATATCTCACACACTTTCATATTCACATTCAAACATGCTTAAATTCGAAATATATTTATAAAAAAAGAAAACAAAGAAACAATAATAACTAAATAAAAGTGACATAAAAAATAGGAAAATATATTGCATAAAAGAACAAAATTACGATTATTTGATATTGTCAAAAAGTCTTTTTCATGCATGCAATTTACATGCCAGGGGAATTATCAAAGTTTTGTATTTCAAAGTTCTGATATGAAATACAATTTTAAATTTCTTGTATAGGGAGAACAATACTTCCAGAAGTCTTGGGGATTCACCCTTTTTTAACAATAAGATATATATCCTCTTGTATATACATTGTACATGTATAATAATCAATTTTGTTGTCCTTTAAATATATTAATTTTGGATGTTGTTTGATAAATGTGCATGCTCAGAATGTTCCATGATATAGATACTTTTTCACTACCAATGATGTCTCAACTCAAGGGTACAAAAATCAGACGATGCAAAATTGATTCTTTAAGATAATAAATGACATAGTACTTCTATGAAGAATCCTGTATTGTAACCACTGGACTTGTATGAAATCTTTATAATAAATAGCTATAATTCGTAGTAATAACCTCTTACATTTGGTAGGGTAAAGAAGGAAAACTTGGCTCTTCGCCGATAAACCTTTGGCTGATTAATAAGGGTATCCACTTTAGATTATGGACCAAAAATTGATACCAAACAGTGTAAACTTCATCGGAGTTGAATGGCTGTGGTATCTAAATGTAGACCGTTCACATCTTAAACCCAACACGTAAACGTTGGCAGCGATTTCTCCTTCTCCTATAACTCGACATCTTTCCGATATGACAATTGAAATGGAGGTCCCGTGTCGCCGTAGTCATTGAAACGTTAAGGAACCCTCACTGCTACAGCCCTGAGTGCCAAGCTGTAGTACTTCACCTACAACTGGTGATGAGTCAATATGAGTGAAAAATTCTCGAATGGACGTCAAACAAGCAGGCTGTAAAATTACATAATGTAAATAAACTATAGCTGTATATAATTTGTGCGGTAGTAAATGACGGTGTGTGCATACGTTTTAAAATATCTCTAAGTCGTCGTGACAATAAACAGAATTGTCAATATGATGACGACCAACAGACAAGTGACGAGAACTGTCCAATCAAAACAGCTAGAAACCATTTTCCATGTCACCTTTACCTCGTCCTCATCTTCTTCATCATCATCAGGCAATGGAAACTTCTTGTCTGCTGAATTTTCATTGCTAGGATGTACAACGGTCTGGGTTTTGATTCGGCCTGCACATTTTCGTCGATGACAACAGCATTTTACGATATTTGCGATTTTTTTCGGTACAGGGGTTTGGATGTCGTCTTTGAAATGGAAAGACAATCCTAGAATAACCAAGAAACATATTACGGAGCTCAGTACCAACTCTACAAGAAGGAAATACGATAACATGGCAGTCGGTTTCGATGTTTTTGGCAGGTTGTCGCCCACAAGTGTTAAAAACACGGCGATTGCCAGAAGCACGGTGATAGAGTAGGACACGCGCTCACCGCTCTCCATGGGTATGATAAATACAAGCAAATTCAAAATCATCATAAAAATCATTGGAAGGACAATGTTAATGACAGCAAACATCGGACGTCGTTTCATTTTTATGTCAATACTAATATAGGAGACATAGGGGCTTAAATGAGAAGTCAGTGTTTGGTCCAGTACCTCCCATGTTCCATGTTCCGAAAAATGGTCCATGTTGATCTTGGTATCTTGTGCTTGTGTGACGATTGCAGTAGGAGTGAACCCCCAGCACATCAACTCCATGTCGCATGACTGGGTATCAAAAGGGTAATACGTAACATCTACGTCACATACGCTGGAAATGACGTCAACGGGAGACCAATATGCCGTTCCGGTAGACGTGTATGTTACGTAGGAGTTTCCTGTACCAAAACCTTTGACGTTGTCATAAGAGTTGACAAGAGTCAGATTGGGAACCCAGACCTTAGATTCAGGAAGTTCAATGTCGTTTATATTACTACAGACATCTGGCGTCCACACTAGACGTGAATCTGACCATGTAATGATGAAGTAACCGATCACAGAAAACTTGCCATTTACTTCGTCAAATTCCTTAATTCCGATGAGAGTAAACGAGACATTCACATACATGGGAAAATTTGTGGATGTCACTGGTCGTACGTATTTGTTGTAGCCAGACAGTAAGTCAGTATACAAAGTTTCCACTTCGGTGACATTCGCGGAAAACGCCCAGTCCGTGAATATTACGCACAAGCTAAAATAACGTACCCACTTCATATTGTAATGAAAAACGAAATTACTCTGTAGTTCAATACTGAAGGAAAATCCTGTAACTGTTTTCAATTGTAAATTGTAAATCTGTTCTGTAAGATGACGATTAGTGTATTTCAAAATATGAAATATGTCATGTCGATTCACGTCATACGTTAAAGTAGAAATATTTCTTTTCCAGTACATGACATGTGTAATTAAACATTTCACTAATTAACGGTTAGGATTGCATTATTGATATATGTCAATATCCGTAGTAATGCTTTTGTTAGAACTCTATTGATTATTGATATTGTAATTTATTTTGTCAGATATGGGTCTCGAAATAAAAAAAAAAATAGTAATTCATCTACCATGTGCGTGAGGTTAATTTTGTAAAATATAAGGTGTTCCGAAGTGCATGAAAAATGCCTTTAAACATATATTGAGAAAGAAAGTAGTCTTATTAAAAGCTATTTTCAACAGAAAGTTATATATGAAAAAGACGAAGATGACGAACAGTGATGAATCTCATAAATTCTATAAAGTATATAAAATTGAAAGCAGGGCGCACACTGACCCATTGAAACACCGGTGGGATCAGATGCCTGGGAGGAGTATGTATAAAAAAAAAAAAAAAAAAAAAACGAAAAAAAAAAAAAACACCATGCACAATATCGAAATGCTAATCATCATAGTAATACATACAATTATTCACTCCACCTACTTTTTGTAATAAACGTAAAATTAATTAAGTGTTAGGCTCGAACTTTAGCGATTTTCACATTGTCAAGTAAATTACCGGTCGCGGTATCTCAGTGGAAGAGCGTTCGTTTCGCAACCGGAGGTCGTGAGTTCGAGCCCCGCTCGTGCCATGGCCGCGTCAAACCTAAGGCGTTAAAATGGGTAGTGATTGCTCCTTCGCCTAACGCTCGGCATTTAGAAGTGAGAATCACGGCTCTTTCGGATATGACTTTAAAAACGGACGTCCAGTGTCGCGACAGGCTCTGGCATGTTTAAGAACCTGAATTCACTGCTACGGCCGCTAAGCATAGGTCTAAATTTGTGGTACTTCAGCTACAGCTGGTGACGTCTCAATCAGAGTCAAAAATTCTGGAAGGGACGTAGAATTGAATAAATAAACACAAGTAAATTTTGTTCAAATTATTTACTAAATAGCAATACAATGTGCTACGGTTTAAACGCCGATATCAATGTCTTAAAATACCTACCAATGGATTGGTTTAGTCATTCTAATATTGTTTGCAATCTAACAATGAAACGGTTGGATGGGTCGCTATAGTGATGTCTTGAATTTTACAATAACACGATTTAATGATGTCTTAAATCCAGAATACATAATGTCGTCGTGATGTGTAAATTTGGTCGTTACATTCTTGTTTATAGATAGCAATGAAATATATATCAATGCATGTATGTAAATCAAACATCTATCGGTTAAATGTTCAAATTTCTCGAAATATCACTTGAAATCTTATCTATAATCGCAAACGAAGACAATGTTAAAATGGTTCTGTACTCATAAAACAGCATTGCACTTGAAAGGGTTATTCAGTACAGAGAGTATTTTTAAGAGAAGGAAAGAGAACGCATTGATAATTAAATGTATTAATTAAAGGAAACCAATGAAGTGCAGTGTAAATATACGCCTAATTGATGTGTATTGTCGTGATGTAAACTGTCCGACTGGCCTATTGATTCATCTTGATCGATTACGAAGTAAAATCAAATTATCCTAATAAAAAGAGGTGAAGACAATCATCAGTGGTCAATCTCATAACACCTATAAGGAATACAAAATAGAGAGTTGGGCATACATGGACCCCTGGATATACCAGAGGTGGGATCAGGTGAACATTTACCCAATGATAGGTGGGACCAGGTGTCAAGCATCCCTTGTCGACCGGTCACACGCGCCGTAGAGTAATCAACATGTTAAGTGATATATGATGAGAAATCTCATAGTATGTTAGTATGAGCACTAGACCTAGAACAATGGCTACAATTTTGTCTTTGAATTTAACAAATAGATGACTATATTACAAGCATGCAAATCGAATAATTAACGGGAGTTTACTTGGTGCACTTTCCATATCTTTAGGTGATCAAAACATTTTTCACAATGTGGCACGAGTTATTTCCTCCTGAATACAAAATTGACTATTAATCTCCAGTTAAGGATTTTTTAAAAAAAAAAAAAGAATTAAGTGTAATGACTAAATTTTGACGAAGTGCGCATTTTAAAATGTTTTCTTCATAAAATCGAAGAAACTAAACCTTAATTTTATCATAGATATATAACACAGCTTGTTAAAACTCAGCATACTAAAGAATTTGGTAAAATAAACTTTACTATACACAGTTACCGGTCGCGGTAGCTCAGTGGTAGCCTAGCTCTGTGGTAGCCCAGAGCGTTCGCTTCGTAGTCGGGAGGTTGTGTGTTCGAACCCCGCTCCTGCCATGGCCGCGTCAAACCTAAGACGTTAAAATAGGTGGTTATTTCTCCTTCACCACACGCTCGGCATTTAGAAGTGTGAATCACGGGTCTTTCGGATATGACCTTAAATACGGAGGTCCGTTGTCGCGACAGGCGTTGGCAAGATAAAGAATCCTCACTGCTACGACCCTGAACGCTAAGCATAGGTCTAGATTTGTGGCACTTCACCTACAGTACAGCTGGTGATGTCTCAATATGAGCTAGTGCAAAATTCTCGACGAGATGTAATACAAATTATCCAAACTACTTAGTATATACTGTTTGTTGCATGTAATACCATTTGCATGAAGCTTAAAACCGCAATGATAAGCACGCCCTCAACGTCCGGTGTAAGGGGAGTACATGTAATTCTAAAAATGTAGGCCATTACCTTGAATGGGATTCCAGGACGACCATCCTAGATTTAAGATTTGTATCGATGTACACATGTATGTACATGATGTAGAATGGTCATCCATAAAACATATCACCAATAATTATTAATTGGGAAAACTATCTACATGTATATGTCATCATTATCATCCACTGTGTAACATTAAAATCTATTTGTATCAGTTTTGTTTTGTCAAATCAAACGTAGCTTTATCCTGCTTGGGACCTCTTTTAAATTGTAAATAGCCCTTTATTAAACCTCAATCTATTGGAGTATAAAACCGCCCGTCAGTGCTCTCAGTGTCATCAGTAGGAACCGAGCTGTCCAGCGAGAAGGACGCATTCATCTGAGCACGCTTAAACCAGAATTTTGTGACAGCAATTATAGAATAACTTTATTCTATACCCTTTGACTTTGTTGTAAATGTTGCCCGTGTTCAGCTTGTTCTGCATCGTCGGAAACCCACAGTCGGTCGCTCTATTCGTTTACCTACCGTGGGTCACAGGGCCGATATTTTCACAACTCATTAAATTGCGTGATCTTACGTGACCTATCGAGTACCAATGGGAATCGCCGTAATCATTCCCGGTACTCAACGTGTCAGCTGTAATGGCGGCGCCCATGAAAGTGTGTTTTGTTTCACTTTCAAAGATATAAAGATGACAATTCCAAACTTGGCACCCAATATGGCTGATTATTTTAACTAATACTTCTCTTTCACATCTGCCCCCTTCGGAAATCCTGGATCCGCCTCTGGTATGTTTATTATTATCACTGCTTCATGGCACGTGTTAAAATAAACATTGTTCCCGTATGATGGAACTACGAACTCGTGCTGAACATGTAGACCCGTACATAGACTCGTACGCAGTACGATAGTAAACGCTTGGTAACACAGGCTTTTTTCCCTCCTGTCTTTATAGACACAAATACACCCGCGCTTCAATAATGCAGATAAAGCATCTCGCTGAAAGTTTTGTAACTTGTTCAACTTAAACGTTGTCAAAATCTTGGCTTCGAAAGCATGTTTTTCTATGCTACCGAGGACTGGAAATAAGGTGCTTTTTCATTGGTTGAATATCGCAATAAGGAATGGTAAAGCGACCAATCGCATACAGAAGCCGAGACACACCTTCCAGCGAAAATACTGGCCTTGTGACCCACGGTAGGTAAACGTAGAGCGAGCGACCGTGGGTTTCCGACGATGCTTGTTCTGAGGTGAGTTTTATGTAACGATTTTATATAGTATTTTCTTTCTTAAAAAGGTCCTAAAGATTCCAAGTATCTTTATTCATACTTTGTGTTTTGTGCTTGTTTCAATACCGGTTTGCTTTTTCATAAACGTGTTCGCTATATAGTCCTGTTTGTTGATTGGATATTGTTTAACGTCCCTCTCGAGAATATTTCACTCTTATGGAGACGTCACCATTGCCAGTGAAGGGCTGCAAAATTTAGGCCTATGTTCGGCGCTTATGGCCATTGAGCAGGGAGGGACCTTTATCGTGCCACACCTGCTGTGACACGGGACCTCGAATTTTGCGGTGTCATCCGAAGGACCTGTTTTTTAAAGTTACGGTGTGTAGTACTTGCCATAATTGTTTCGCTGTAAGAAACGTATAGAATTGCTAGGGTTTTGTGTATCTTAAGTTATGATATGAAGTAAATTATGAGGTTAAGATAGTAACTATGGGAAGACAAACTTATATAGTTTTGTTTTTGTAAAATAAGTGTATCCATATATACCAAATTACAGCTTAAGCTAATCCAAGTAGAACCTTGAAAGTATAAATCAGGATTTTATATTTCGTTCGATATGCCACTCGTAACCAGTGAAACGATATGAGAATTGGTGTAATATGCTCACGTGTCACTAGCCTGGCAGCAGTGTTTTGAGCTTTCTGTAACTTCTGCAAGGGTCCTGAATCAACATCATAAAAAGTTCATTTCCCTAATGAAGACGGGATGTAATCAATGATCCTGTCCTGCGCGCACCCACCGTTATAAGAGATATACCGGTAATTCTACCGATATTATGAAGTTGGAAATAGCATGATTTAGTCAATGCACTTATTTGACACTCCATTCTAAGTGTGCTGTCGAAAAACATCCCAAGATTTTTGACACATGAAGTACTAGTGATCACAGATCCATCAAAAGTCAGCTAGTTGATATCTTGAGAATTTACTAGCTTTACGTTTGGGAATAAAGATAGTAAGTTATGTCTTTCCCTGATTTAGCTTGAGTATGTTGTTTTGCATTCAGTTGTCAATATCAGAGAGACACCGTTCAAGTCTGTTTGCAATGCTGTCCTAGCTGTGGTTCGGATTTGTAATCGGGTATACCTGAGTGTCGACCGCGTAGTAATGATAACGCATGTTATGTCTCTGGCAATTTTCTCCAATTGGTTTGGAGAACATACAATATAGACGAGGTCCCCACATAGAACCCTGTGGAACACCAAAGTGGAGTAGGAACTCTTTGGATACTGTAGATCCAACTGCAATTTGTTGACTTCGACCAGAGAGATTAGACTTAATCCATGACAGCCGATCCCGTGATACTAAAAGCATACTCCATGCGCCTGATCAGAATATTATGGTCTGACATTAGTCGGTGCTTTCGCAACCGTTAATGTAACCAGGATTACGTTAGACTAGCTGGCGGGAATTACATTAGTCAGCGCTATATAACCCGCCTTTTAACGGGACGTATTACGATAAAGCGATGTTTGTACGTCCGTCCCTTCGGGGGTTTCTGCTTCTGTTTTCATTTATCTGTCATGTATCAAGCTGAAACTATATAGCTTCTTTGTGGGTCACTCTAGTTAATGTAGCAATTTGATCCACTTCGACCTCTCTTGCAGAAGTTGTGCTCCTTTAATGAATAGAGAGTACATAATTTGTCCGTCTACCGGGTAACTCCTCCCACAATTTTCAAGTGAGGAACTTCTTATTTCACGGAGTGTTTGCATGGGTATTGAAAATTTGCATATGGCACCGATTTTGATTTTGTCAATTTTTGAGAAAATTACACGTTGCTGAACTTCGTAATTATCTGGGAAATATTATAAAGTGAGTGTAATTTCTGTTCTTTTAACTCATCTCACACTTGAAGATGTTATTGCAAGGATTGAAATATTTACACGTTGTCGAACTTTGCTAATGTTGGGGAACTATTTTGCACACAGAACTCTTTGTTTGTCTATCTACCCCCTGTCACTGTTTTTAAGCCAGGATATTTTATTCGTACGATGCAAAGTATGTCACAGCTTCATAATGGCTGATACTACCTTAATTAAGTAAAGTTTTACTGCCATTTTTGCCATCTTTGCTAATGAATGTCACAAAACAAACACCTTAAAATAAAACACTTTATATAACCCTCTCATGGGCGTGCTCTGTACTGTTTACGGTGTTTGTGTTATTGGTTAACTTGTCGGTCAGTGCTGAGTTAACTTGTCAGTCAGTGCTGAGTTAACTTGTCAGTCAGTGCTGAGTTAACTTGTCGGTCAGTGCTGAGTTAACTTGTCGGTCAGTGCTGAATAAGCGTACGCCTCATCTTGCCTCGTTTTGGCCTTGAAGTTTCTAGTCTTGCCATATTGTTTCGGATTCTTTGACGTAATTATGTCTTCTAAAACTGCCAGGGTTAGGGTTAAACTGTTATTCATTTAGGTCCGTTTTTTGGTTCACTCGCTTTAATGCGACAAGGAAGCTCTGCAAAACACGCATGTTCTCTTTAGTGTCTCATATCAGTAAATGATTAATAAATTCTTTTATTTAGACACTGTCAGGATAACACAATCAGTATCAATTGACTAGTTTACACCGTGATCCTGTATAAAACATTCACGGACAGATAAATGAGAGAATAGAAAAATGGATAACGTAATATAAAACATATGCATAAAATAAATACACGATATCACTGGGAAAAATATAAACAGATATGATATATTATTATATAAGAACAGTACTTAACCATGGTCAACTGACAATCAAAAGATCTTAAAAACTTATATTTTGATTGGCTGAACAAACTGTAATTGATTAAACCATAAAAGAGTTCAAAATATTTCGAATTTTATTGTTCTAAATACCGGGTACCTTTAATTTTTTTTTTTTTTTTTTTTTTTTTTTTACAGAGATTGGTACAGTTAGCCTCATTTTTACCTCAAAATAGGGCAACACATTAAAGAATACGGTGTATTTAAGTTTGGATAAAATGAAATTGGTGAAAACCATTTCATGAATTTTTGGGTAAATAATTTCAAGAAATGTGCCATTTTTCTATAATTTGAGCCTTTTGTCCAAAGATGATTGCTTGAGTAAGATTGTATGACAAATAATGTTAGATTATCAAAATAAGGATGATTCTTGATCATTTTGTGACTACTATTTTCATTCTTGAGGTGGGGGTAAAAATGACCATTTACGTACCTTATTATAATAGATTAACTGTCAAATATTATCGCTAGTGTCTTCGGGAGATAGCATATACGTTAGTGTTTTGGCAGCTAATGCGCATGCTTGGGCGCCATAATACGGCATTCTGGGAGTTACACAGAACAGTCAGTCTCGAATTTTATTTTACATTATAAAGCCCTGATTAAAACTTTTTACACCCAATAATAAAAAATGTGTCAAAACCAAGAATTTGCTGATAGCTATCTGATTTTCATTTTGCGGGCTAATTATATAGTACAAGGAATCCACGTGCTGATACTGTCACAAATAGTCTAAAAATACCTTTATTTGTTTTACATGATGACATCATTGCGCCATAAAACAGTTGGCTGTTTTTATAGTCTCGACTAAGATTAACTTCTTATTAGAATAACAGGTTATGCACGTGCGTTAGACTCAAAATGCGCAGGAAAAATCACTGTTCTCGGCATTTTCCGTAAAGTCACGGGGTAAAAATTTCTTCCTTCGCATTTTCCGATATTCAGAGATAACAAAGCTTTCAGATATTTCCGCGACATTGCGTTGGAAAAATACTCTTCTCCTAAGGTCATGTGGTAAAATTTCTTCTGTCGTGTTTTATGCCTTGATATACCTTCAAAATTAATAATACGCATGAAATTTCATTATATCCATGAAAGGTGAAGATAATGAACAGTGATCAATCTCATAACTCCTATAAGCAATACAAAATAGAGAGTTGGGCAAACACGGACCCCTGGACACACCAGAGGTGGGATCAGGTGCCTAGGAGGAGTAAGCATCCAATGTGAAAACGTGTTCACTTAGCCTACAACTGATTTCACAAAAAATAGAGTGGGGTGTTAAATACAAGAAGTGTACTTTGCCACGCCCAATGCTCTTAAATTGTGATGTTGTCTCTTCAGTATTCTATCAGTTTTAATTGTATTTTTTCCAATCAGTACAGGTGGGGAGAGGCCTGTAGGCTGGTATACGAGGGCTGTTCGATATGTAATGTGTATTGTATCACAGCGCGATAGCGCTTTGCATGATCATGATACTCTTGAATAGCTCTATTCAATACCTTTCCAAAGGTATAAACACGAGCCTTCAGCTCCACATAGTTTTAAACTTATAGACATTTCAATAGAGCCAGTCGTTGACCTCAGTTAGTAAAAATGGTTTGGAAACGGGTTGAGAATATAGAAGAAATTCGAGCTTATATAAAAGTTAGCACAAAACTCGGTCATTCGGTAATGCAGATTTTTACTGAATTGGGGGGGGGGGGGCGTTTAGGGGTCTGATAAGGTATCTTATGAGACAGTTCGTAGGTGGAGAAAGAAAGTTCTGACTGGCACAGAGTCCGTCAAAGCTGCAGCAAAATCTGGCCGACCTGTGACTGTAACAGGCGAGGCAAGTGTCTCAAAAGTCAGGAAAATAATTGAAAGTGATGGCAGATACACGATTCGTGATATTGCCAAAGCTGTTGGCATATCGCTATCGCGGGTGCATTTCATTTTGAAGCGTATTTTGAAAGTACGAAAGATTTCTGCTAGATGGATACCGCATATATTGACAGATGACCAAAAACGGGTACGAGTACAAACCGCTAAGCAATTGCTCAACATGTTTCCCAAATTCAACCAAAGACAATTTGCAAACATTGTTACTGGTGATGAAACACGGGTTCACTATTTCGAACCAGTAAGAAAAATTGGAAACAAATTATGGCTAACACGGTAGAAGGCCTGTAGTTGCCAAAAGAACCATAAGCACAAAGAAGGTTCTTTATTGCATATTCTTCTCATGTGATGGTATAGCCGTACAAATTCCGGTGCCGAAGGGCAAAAGTGTTACAGGTCGGTATTACCGAGATGTTATACTAAAAAAACTCAAGAAATATTATCATAAACGACGCCCTGTGTCAGGATTTAGGTATGTTCGTCTATTTCATGATAATGCTGCATCACATATATCTGAGCTTGTGAAGCAATTTTGAAGTCGGAGAAGGCTACCGTCTTGCTACACTCACCATACTCTCCAGATCTAGCCCCATGCGACTTTTTCCTTTTTCCAAAACTAACCAGGTAAAAAGTTCTTATTTGGTCATCGTTACAAGTCCCGACAAGTCCTTGGCTCAGCCATCAGTCAGTGCCTCAGAGGCCTACCTAAATCATTGTACCGTGACGCATTTCAGAAATGGATTCAGAGATTGAAATTATGTATTTCAAACCACGGAGAATATTTTGAAGGGGTGTAATGTTCATGTCACTATTTGAGTCGAATGCTTTTGAGATATCGTACAATACACATTATAATAGTAATAATAATTATTATTATTTATATAGTGCCCTATATGACTATAAATAACCACTCTAAAGCGCTGCACACAATAAAAATGATACAGCATGTTATAAACGTAATAAAAGGAAATTATAATAGCATTAAGACAGATAATATCAAAACAATGCTAGAAAAACATCAATAATGTGAAGTAAAATTACTAAAATCTAAAACATGATATGCATGAAAAAAGTTCCACACCGTACAATCAAATGATAAAAAATACAATAGTTGAAATAAATATACAATTATACACTTGAAAAAGTCATGTTAAAATGATAGTAAAGAAACCATAGAGATTTAACCACCTATAATACTAATAATTCCGTTACATATTACACATTACATATCGAACAGCCCTCATATATTTTCTCATATATCAAATAAGAAGGATATCATATAATGGTCTTTGTCAGAAAAAATGCTTTCATGTAAAACATTATACATACATTCTTACTTTGCAATGAAGAATTTGTATATAACGTATACAATTTTAAACTAAATGATATGATGTGAACTACTTTGCATTCATTCATATTATTTATAAACACCCTTAAATGTATTTAAACAGTCATAAGCATTTATGCGTCGAATTATTTATTTTATTTGTTTGAGTCTATTATATTACAATGTGATTATACACCCTATCACGACTCCTGAAACTATGATTCATTTATTAAATATTTTATCTTTCTATCACGTACATTGAAATGCAAACCAACCGATAAAATTCCCAAACACTACTTGAAGAAAGTAAAGATCTTTGAAAAAATCTATAAATTCTAAAAAAAAAAAAAAAAAAAAAAAAAAAAAAAAAAAAAAAAAAATTCAAATTACTATGATTAGTAATCAATTAAACATTTCTCATAACCTCTACTTACACAGTAGATAATAGATGTGGTGCTAGTATTCTTACGTTTTTTTTAAAAAAAAATAAGCTTGTTACAATCATATAAAGTCACAAAGACAGTGCCGTTGTAAGGGGGGGGGGGGGGTCTATGTATATGAATTTGTGTGTGATATTATATGTTAAAGTTAATATCTGAAAATAATGCATTAAAAAGCATCAATTTTTGTTGTAGTAAATAATAAGTTTTCGATATTTCTTACGGAACATTAATTGCTGGGTGCTTACTTTGCAGAAATGTTTCATTTAAAGCTTTATTTGAATATTAAGATATAGATGGCATTATTTGGGGTACTAACTACTTATACTTTATGAATCAATATATCCATAATTTCAAAGTTCCGTAAGGAAATCTTAGAGGCCGATATTTTTGCACCCGAGACAGATCTCACGTAAGGGACGGAGCTTATTTTTACAGGTTTGGTGCTTTGCGGAGAAGACGGTCGTGCAGCCTTCTAATCTGTGTACATAATACTATCACTGGATGTTTACAAATATTTATTTTAAGGGGTTTATATCTGAATAAAAGAGAAAAGCTTATTTCTTCCAGATGTCATTTTCTGAGTAATCAAGTTATTTATTCAAGTTGATGGAAAATCCCCTTTCAGACTTCCATCAAACATCTTTAAAAATAGCTAGATGTTTGGGTCACTGCAGTCACTCAGGTGACCTCTTGAAATCTGTCTACGTCCGTCGTCGTGCGTTATCAATTGAACATACATTGTATTTAACGTTTTGAAAACTACCATTCCAATTGTTTTCTAGTATAAAGCATCTATGGGACAAGGGGGACATAACTTGTAAATGTTATGACTTTTGCACCACTTTAAGAATGGGGCAAAATTTACCAACAAATGACCAATTTTCAAAAATATTCACATCTGTAAGAAAAAAAAACAAATACATAGTCATGTAGAGCAGTACGACCTCTACTAAAATTGTAAATTTCATGATCCCCGGGGTGCATAGGTTCTGACTACAGGGCAGGACCAAATTTGGTAAATAATGTTTGTGTGTGAAATATTTAGATGACATCTTCCTTTAATCAGTGCTGTAATGAGGTAAAACAGAAAGTCGAAATTGAAAATAAAAAGTACTTAGGGAGGTTAATAAGTATTTTATAAAGAATTTCACACAAACATAAAACCCTTCACATGATGTATTCAAAAGTTCCTATATAGTCATTTTTAAATATCGGATAAATGGAATATACTAATGTACATGTACGTGCATGGCAATCTGGGACTTTCTTTATGGTATTTGTAAGTCGTATGGTACTATTTACGTTTAATATTACAAACAATAAGAAAACTATATTCGTTGATAGAAGAATAAAAGTAAAGCATAATAGTGGTAAAACAATTTTTAACATAATTCATTCGCTATTTCATTGAAAATTAAGTCATTTCTTCAGCAATTCCACCAGCATGGCGACACCGGCTCCTATCGCAACAATCATCCCTAAGATGCTAAAGACGAAGGCAAAGGCATAATCAAAACTCCTCGACGAGAACATGTCATTCAAGTTGTCTGCATAGACGGATATTGAAATTAAGATGAACAATGCTACAAAAAATAAAAAAAAATGTACAATCAAGCAACCTATTTGTATAAATTTACAACAACAGCATACAACATCATAAGCTTTCAAAAGAGTTTTCATTCTAAAAATAACCAACCGGTCGCGGTAGCCCAGCGGTATAGCGTTCGCGTCGTGACCGGATGGTCTTCAGTTCGAGCCCCGCTCATGGCACGGTGTAATGACCGCGTCGAACCTGAGACGTACAAACATTGCTTTGTCGCCAAACGATCGACAATTAGAAGTGAAAATCACGGATCTTTCAGATATTACTTTGAAATTGGAAGTCCCGCATCGCGACAGCCGTTTGCAAGAACCCTCACTGCTACGACCCTGAGCGCTAAGCATACATGTAGGTCTAAATTGACCTGACCTACAGCTGGTGACGTTTCAAGCTACTGACAAACAAGTTGATGGTACAGGGGTTTCAGCAGTCTCGTTTAAAGTCAGCATTTCGCAAATTCTATGGTCGTTTTAACGATCTAGTTTGCCAATACAACCTATCAGTGGGTCAAATGCTGTCTGACGTGTTTCATCCCGATTGTTAGACCGTTTGTGGCACACTGAGTTTGACTACGGATAACTCCGTTTACCTGATCAAGATATATGGTTCACGGCGGGTGTGACTGGTCGACAGGGGATGCATACTCCTCCTAGGCACCTGATCCCACCTCTGGTGTGTCCGGGGGTCCGTGTTTGCCCAACTATCTATTTTGTATTGCTTATGGGATTTATGAGATTGGTCACTTTTCGTTATCTTCACTTTTCAATATGATTGAAAAATTCACGATGGGACGTAAAACAAACAATTAAACAATACAATCATTATTGAAAATACATGAGAGCATGAACTGCGAGGCTTTACACCGGTAAACTTCATGGATCGTTTCATGAAAAGTATGCTGGCGTATATCGTTGCTGTTCATACCCTCGCGTATTTTCAAAATAGAAATTAATATTCATATAATATACATTTTACTTTTATTTCTCTCGGAATATTCCCAACCATTAAAATTATCAAGCTTCATACACACTGTTCGTTATCTCCACCTCTCATTCATGAGGAAATGACTATCATTTTAATTGGTAGTACATGAAGGTAAAACATTGGAAATGTAAATATATACACACTGTTAATGTATGCAGAACAGGACTTGTATTCCTATCATACTACACAAAAATTACCATGTCTATCCGTGACGGTTTGTAGGACAAATTTTATTATTTGGTGGGATTTGTATCTACAACAATTCACTACCATAAATGAAATCTTACTCTCTCAATGATAGTTTGTTCTAGGTCTATCCCAGCATATCATTTAAAGAAAATTAGGAGTGAAAGAGAGACACTTCATTTGGTGCTTGTTACCTCCAGCAAACGAGGATCCTATGGCCGCGAAAAGGAGAGGTTTCTTGTCTTTCATAACGAAGAGTTTCAAAATTGTCGTAACTACAGCAACCAATAGCGCTAGAAACGCCAAAATTCCCATGGCTTGGGCGGCTTCCAGCCAATCTGTGAAAAAAGCCATTCATCACGTACACGAAATTTATACAAAATATCTAAATACGAAATGTTGAAAACCTAGATAAGCTTTCAGTAAACACTTCTTTTATGATGAATTTGCGATGTGTGTTTTTAAAGGTCACTAATTTGAAAGGTTTGTATAAAAGACCAGTACCATTATCAAGGAAGATGTCTTTGGTGTCCACGCAAGTGGTCAGCCCCGTCTGGACACCCTCCGTGCATGTTCTCCAGAGTCCGGAGTTCGTTTTTGTCGTCGCTGTATCTGCAGTTACCCAGTACGGTGAGGCCAAGCCAATTAGTTGAAATATGACCGCACAAATGACCAGAATGAGAGCAACCAGTAAAACTTTGGAGACGTCCATTTTTTCTTTATCTCAATAAAAGCAAGAAATGTTTAAGAAACATACAATACCCCCCCCCCCCTTGTTTGGCAACATTAAAAAGGATCAACTTTTAATTAGGCTGTCCATACTGATAGTGAAGAAAATAGGTATCGGCGTACCAAGTTTGATGTCTATCGAACAAAAGGTTCACAAACAGATCATATGTCGAAGATAACAAAACCAAAGGGGTTCTCGGGATAGCAGATAATATTGTCTATTAATGTCCGGATTAGTCATGCATTCCTAAAAATTACCTAATATTCATTTATTTTAACACTCATGCAAAAAATTTAATTTCTCTTCCTGTTGAAGTCGTATCCATATACATGTATTCTTACAGGCAGCTAACTTTGGTCCCGGCTTTAAGTTTTATTTTGAAATACATTCAATCGGTTTTTATTTTTTGAAACAAAACTGCTGGCTCCGATATTGCAGATTGGCACTTACCCATCGCGCTATAATATGTATGTAGATGATATAATTTATTTACATGTACATAAAAAGTTATTTAATTCTAAAATACTTGTATACATTTAGCACATGAAAAAAAAATTGAAAGATTAAAAAAAAAAAAAATTTCGTTCTTGAAATGCATGAAAATTGATAAAGATTTGACAGTAATAATTATCCGCTGCACTAAAAGAATTTTTAAAGTGGTATAATTACCTGATGGCGCTCCTAGTGTCTATGTCTGCGCTCTGGGAAAAGTGAATATATACGTACAAGTGACCATGATATAGCAATGGCTAAATATTTGGTTTGGTTGCCACAATGTACCCCTTCAATGTCTGCTACACCTGTTCAGACATGCGCCATTACAAAATCGGAAGGGCTATGACCAAATTAATACCAATTGAATTAATTAGGGAAAACATGTTACATTTGATTATTGCAATGAAAAGAAAATGATCGTTAAATCTTTGGGACGAATATGATACCAAGCATACAAGAATTGCTGAAAGCTCAGTAGAGTCACTGTTGTAAATATGAAATATACTTTATTTTTTTAAAACCGGTAGGTGTATTTGTTGTATTCGGTATATATAAAGTGCAGAGCCGCCCGTCAATAAATCCAAACACGATTAGACCTCGTTCAGATTGGGAACAAACAGTTCATTACAGATCAAGCTAATAATTGGCTACACAGGAATTCTTTACCCAGCTCTGTAGACAGACGTACTGTCAGTTTCGTATCGTGTACAAAGTGTTGGACAGGCGGAGGGATATTCTTTCCCGACGTCTGATTGATCTTTAATACCATATAAACCCACCCCCAATGTGGAATTCTACATTTCAAAGTGAATCAAACATAGCATGTTTGCAGTGATGAATAATTTTTTTCTGAAAATGCGTAATTCCCATGTAGGTATTGATTTCAACATATTTCATTAATCCAATCAAAAGGATAAAAAAGATTGCAAAAATAGTCTACAACTTACAGATTCTTGTCCTGACACGTGTCATTCATACGCCAATGGTTTGTTACCCCAAAGCAAAAGCTTGTATCAAGAATATTGCATTGTGCATTCGAAAAAATTTCAGATATGAAGAAAAGACAATACGTGTCTTCTTGATTTCTAATACTGATTGAGTATTGATGATGTTTCGTCTGTATTAGTAAGTATGTAAGTGACGCTCTCTCTCTCTCTCTCTCTCTCTCTCTCTCTCTCGCACGGAGGCAAATTAGAATTAAGGATAATTCTGATAGGGCTTGTTCTGCATACATGTATGTACAAATCTACCGGACTCAGTGTGTTGCTAGATTAATCGGGGTATAATTCTCTTGTTGCTAAATTGAGCGGAATATAATTTTCTTTGACTCGATGTTGCGTGATTGTGCGGAATATAAATTTTCTTGGACATGGTGATGATTTTATCAGTGCTGGTATTACATATATCAAGGCTTGTCATATGAAGTAATTCCTGGATTTTTACAATTCAACGAGTTTTGCAGAGATTAATCGAAGAAAGAAAAATCAGATCAAGATGTCTCACTAAATGTAAGCAAGCTTGTAATTAGATAATGTAAGCAAGCTTGTAATTAGATTAACAATCACACGTAATGTAAGTAAGCTTGTGGATAGGTACATATCAATATGTAATGTAAGCAAGCTTGTTAGATAAACATTCATGTGTAATTGATAACAAGCTTGTAGTTAAACATCCACACGCAATGTAAGCAAGCTTGAAGTTGGATAAATATCCATGTGTAATGTAAGCAAGGTTGTAGTTAGATAAACATCCACACGCAATGTAAGCAAGCTTGTAGTTAGATAAACATTCATGTGTAATGTAAGCAAGCTTGTACATGTAGTTAGATAAACATTCATGTGTAATGTAAGCAAGCTTGCAGTTAGATAAACATGTGTAATGCATCAATTCATGCGTAACACACGCAAACTTGTAGTTGGATAAACATTAATCCATGCGTAATGTAAGCAAGCTTGTAGTTACAATGTAGATAAACATTACAGGTACTGTAAGTAAGCTTGTAGTTAGATAAACATTCAAAAGCAATGTAAAGAGGCTTGTTAGATACACATTAATTCATGTGTACTGTAACCAATCGTGTATAGTTAGATAAACATTCACATGCAATCAATGTTTTACTGATTAGATTGCTCTACAAAGTAAAACATTGAAAAGAATATCAATACAGATATTACAAAATAAAAGGAAACATGCATGAAAAATGTTCCAAACAGAAAAATAAAAAAAGTATGCTTAGCCTGGAGAACTAACTATCTCCATGAAAAATCTTATAAATGTACATAATCTGAGTAATGCATTTCTGTTAGTTACATTAGATAGTTGATTACATTTATGAATGTTAGTTACATTAGATAATTGATTACATTTATGAATATTAGTTACATTAGATAATTGATTACATTTATGAATGTTAGTTACATTAATTAGATAATTGATTACATTTATGAATGTTAGTTACATTAATTAGATAGTTGATTACATTTATGAATGTTAGTTACATTAGATAGTTGATTACATTTATGAATGTTAGTTACATTAATTAGATAATTATTTACATTTATGAATGTTAGTTACATTAATTAGATAGTTGATTACATTTATGAATGTTAGTTACATTAGATAATTGATTACATTTATGAATGTTAGTTACATTAATTAGATAATTGATTACATTTATGAATGTTAGTTACATTAATTAGATAATTGATTACATTTAGGAATGTTAGTTACATTAATTAGATAATTGATTACATTTATGAATGTTAGTTACATTAATTAGATAGTTCATTACATTTATGAATGTTAGTTACATTAATTAGATAATTGATTACATTTATGAATGTTAGTTACATTAATTAGATAATTGATTACATTTATGAATGTTAGTTACATTAATTAGATAGTTGATTACATTTATGAATGTTAAGAGTTGAGTAATAATACCTTGAAACATGCTGAATGCAAAGTACGAACGGCTGACGTCTGGAAGATAATGATATTACACATATACACTGAACAACTTATCTCATCGGGCTCGCGGCGGGTGTGACCGATCAACAGCGGATGCTTACTCCACCAATATGCAGCGCCAAATTAACATAAACTCAAATAATTGAAGATATCTTCAATTATTTGAAGATATCATCAACTCAATTATTGCTCTCATCAAATGAATTAATGCGCGCATCAATTCAATTATTGCTCTCTTCTATTGAATTGTAGCGCGCATCAATTCAATTATTGATATCATTAATTAGTTTGAAGAGATCATTAATTCAATTAAAGCGCGCATCAATTCAGCTGAAGAATTAATATTATCACCAATATTCAATTAATGCGCGCAATAATTCAGAATTGAAGATATCATTAATTATTTGAAGATATCTTTAATTAAATTGTTGCGCGCATTGATCAAATGACTTGATAATAATCTTCAAATAATTGAATTTATGTTAATTTGGCGCGCCATACACCTACATGCACGTACCTTTCCCCACGTTATTCAGGGGCCTGTGTTTGGCTTTCTAGAGCTATTCATTGTCAAAGTTTTGGGACGACATGTCCCTTCATCTGGAATTTATGTACAAAAATAATGCTGATGTGAGGCTAACGCATTTTGTTTGTTTTTATTTGTTTGTGTTTTGTTTTGTGTGTGTGTGTTTTGTTTTTATTTATTGGGGGGGGGGGGGGGTAGCTGATTTTAGGAACAATTTTGTTATTGATCAATTTGATTAATTGTCAAAAGATAGGAAAAGCGATGTTTTTAGTTTTAACATGTTAACAGAATGTCTAAGGAAGTTTCGAGAAAATAAAACGTCGGGATCGAAGTTTCAACACATGTGTAAGTTGAACTTTACACTCTACAGGCCTAGCCTACCGGCAATGAACACTATGGCGAGCTCCATGATCAACAATGTGTTCGGCAGGGGTGCCTCGGGATATTTTGCAACATTTGGACTTATTGCAGCCTCTTACTTAACACTTAAGATTGCTCTCAATGTAATCAAAGTGTTGAAATCGTTCGTGTTCGCTGGATCTACAAATTTCAAGAAACTTGGATCCTGGGCAGGTAAACATGTTGCTACTAGTCATTGTTCAGCTATTTGTTGTGAACTTCCTTAGCACTTGTCTGAAAAGGAGTGACAACCACACACATTTCATGTATGCAGTCATTGTAAATCACACTCTATATGTTGCATCGAAGTCAACGTTAAGGTCTTGAGGACTAAAGCAGGGTTACAAAAAATTACCGTGCCTTAAAATTTTTAGATGGTTAACCCCTCTGAAAACTTTGATATTACCAGCTGATTACAATTAATTCACTGCACATAGTTTTGATACAGTCTGAGCAAACTTATGTATTTAGTATAATATTATACTATGTACATAAGTTTGCTCAGATAGTGCCAAATCCTGTGATTTACCGGTTTACTGTACAGGTATATAATTTTATATTTAGTTTAGTTTTGCTGATCTCAGACTGTATGTTGTCAAGGGTGTATCAAATTATGTGAAAGGAAGGAAATGTAACTTTTAAATGAATTCAATCTTGGTACATATTGTAAAATGGGGTTATTTTTATGAAGGATTTTATGATTAGCAAAAAAAGTATGTGTATGGGGTTAATATACTCATAAATATTAACCAGACTGGTGTTTTTAGAATTGTAACTAACTACTTTAAGATTGAGACTGAAAATCAATTTTAGTGGTGCTGTAACGGATAGAAAGGAAAAAGAAAGTTATCTTTTCTGTAAAATTACCACCACCACCCCCCCCCCCCACCCCCGTTGTGGATGTGTTCATCTTACAATGATGGTTTATTGACAAAAGTGTTTACTTCATGTCAAAATGTAAATTATACAAAAGCTTAGATCAACTTGTATACATGTAGTACCACAAGAACATCCATTATGTCCATTGTAAAGAACTTTGTCTGGGCCATGACTTTGAGATGGAGTGACAGATTAAGCTCATACTCAGCACACTGTTTGCTATCGGCTGGATTGTGTCTGTCATGGCTCTCAACCCAGATCACTGGGCCAAATTCACTGCAAAAGTGGTTTTTTTAAAAATAGTTTTTAATTACATTTAGGTCACCCGAGTCACTCAGGTGACTTATTGTAAATGTTCATCATGCATAGTATGTTAACTATTGAACATTTTCGACTTCTTGATAACTACCATTCCAATTCTTTTTGTTATGAAGCATCTTTGGGGGGGGGGGGGGGGGGGGTGGCATAAATTGTCATTTTCAGGACTCCTTTACAGGGTTGGCAAAAAAGTGGTCAATATGAGTATTGACCGGGTCGGTGGTCAATACTGGTTAAAACCGGTCAATACTGGTTGATTGAAAATTGATTGGTCATTATAGTCTGTGTTGTTGGTTATTTTAAATGTTTCAGTGGCCATTATGGTAAATACTGTAATTCCTAACATGCACTATCAGTTTATAATATACTTGCAAATCATAAAATTAAATAAATAGTGTAAATGACTCTGTTAAATGGGGAAGATGTAAAAGTTTATTGTAAAAATTAAAACTGTTTTGTAGCCGTATTACTTTGGCACTGACAGCAGCATTGCAGTCTTTATACATCTTGCTGTGGTCTTGTTGTCCTCAACAATATCATAGAAATTCCAAATAAGATCTCTAGGCTTCATGATTGTGTCTCTTAGCAGGTCAAGAAGTGCATGTGAGAGGAAAATTGTGGTATTTCCTAAACTATGTTTTGTTGAAGCCATTGTTTTCTATTTTTATTCAACTTCTTTAGTTTATCAAGAACTACTTATTGTTTCAAATCTTCATTTAACTGTTAAATAAACATTTGAGGGGATGTGTTGGTGATGTTTTCATAACAATAACATGTACACTGGTTCTCTATGGTCCCAGAGTATGCTAATTAACACCTGTCAACTCTGTTTCCTGTGCTCAGGTACATCTCCTGCTCTGTACATTGCAACACATTCTTTATCTACAGCACCTGTCACCCAATTCATATTAAATCACTGTGTGTATTTAATGTACAGCTACCTGTTATTCTTAATCTGTCCAGGTACATGTATAAGCAGATCCTAATTAGAAATTACATCTAATTATCTAATGAAAATTATTGATAATCAATTGATCCATATATTATAATGAAAAGACTTATGCCTCGTTCACATGAAAAATTTAATTCGCATTAAACGTAAGTTAATGCGAATTAAATCTGAACTGCGTTCACATGTAGATTTTAATGCGCATTAGTTTACTTCGAATTAAAATTGACGTCGCGATTTAATGCAAATTAAATGTACTTAGCATTAGCTCCGTGTGAACGCTAAGCGAAGCTAATTCGAATTAAATGTAGACGCATGCGTAATGGCCAATTTGGGTCACATGCATCATACCCATGGTCAGCTATATATATTAATGTTAGTTTTGTACGAAAAACTAAACAAAATGATAATAATCACTAAAAACATGTACAAACAGCATGTCATTAGATAATGTCAGACGTAAATCTGTGCTCTGCATAGGCATACTGAGTAATACATGTGGAAGGAATTGTTTTTAAATATGACAACAATGTTTTAAAATAGTGATAATATGATTTTCTTATTTACATTTTTTAATACATATGCCGCTCATTGTTAATTTTTATACCATATGACGTCATAGTAGACTTATAATACGTATTAGTAATTAAAAATTACGTTATAACAGTAGTCAGCGGAATGGTGTAAAAGACGTTCCGAAGTTTTAAAATTGGGCCCATGAAGAAACAATATATTGTCTAGATTGAATGCTGGTTGTCGGAGGAAATAACAAGTAATTTCTTGGGAACATATAAATAAACACGACAAAAAACTCCTTATGTGTAGATCAGAATTATGTACTATGTAGGCCTAAATTGTAAACATGTAGTATACTACATGTAGGCCTATATAGCGTTTTGAACAAAGAATTCTGTATAGATCTACACAATAATCATTAAAATGAATAAAAATATTTTTTAATAACATAGTCTATTCTTTAATTTATTTCGCGCACCCTTTAATAGAGATGCATACGAATTTAATGCACATTAGTTTACTTCGCATTAAATATTACCGCCGTGTGAACGCTATTTAATTCCAATTAATTTAATGCGCATTATTTTACTTCGCATCAAATTTGATGCGAAGTAAAATTTAATGCGCATCCGTGTGAACGAGGCATTAATTTCTCTTTGCAAAAAATGTACCAAAATAGGAAAATGGACAGTTTAAATCTCAATTGACCAGTATTGACCACTTAAGGAGTATTGACCGGGACGGTTAAAACCGCTGGTTAAAACCGGGGGTGGTTTTAACCGCCTAACCCTGCTCCTCTACCCCTGAGGCTTATGGGGCGGTGCAAAAACTGCCCAAAATTGACTGATTTTCAAAAATCTTGTTCTCTAGAAGCAGATGTGTGTAAGAAAAACTAAATGCATAGTCATGCAGAGCAGAAAGACCAAAATTGTAAATTTCATGATCCCTGGGGTAAAGGTTCGAACCCCAGGGCACGGCCAAACTTGGTATATAGTGTTAATGTGTAAAACACTTAAATAACATCTTTAGTGCTATTGATACTCACTAGATATTTAGAAAGAACAGGTAGTCCTTTACCAAAAAAGTAAATTTGATGATCCCATGGGTAGGGGTTTTGGTATCAGGGTGGGGCCAAAATGGTCAGTTAATAAATGTGTGAAAAATGGAACATTATTAACTTCTTGATATTAACTACTATTCTAATTCCAAATTTGGTATGAAGCATCTTTGGGACAAGGAAGACAGTATTAGACTCCTGAGTCTTGGTGACAGGGCAAAAATAAAAACTGACAAAATTTGACCAATTTTCAAAATTCTTCTCTACGACTGCACATCTTTAAGAAAAGCTATATGCATAGTGATATAGAGCAGGAAGGCCTCTACCAAAACTGTAAATTTTATGATCCCCAGGGAGAGGTTCTGACTCCAGGGCGGGGTCAAACTTGGTATATGTAGGGTATATGTGCAAAACATGTAAATGATACTTACTTTAATATTATTGTTTCTAATTTGAAACTAAATGGATATTTAGAAAGAGTAGGTAGTCCTTTACCAAAATTGTAAATTTCATGATCCTAGTGGCAGTGGGTAAGGGTTTGGTGTCAGGGTTGAGCCAAAATTATTATAGTGATGTTTGTCTTTATCATTTGAGGGACTTCTTTAGGTTTACTTATACAGTATAACAACTAAATGCATATATTTAGGAAACGTTAAGGTCATGCATATACAAAAAATTGTGGATTTCGCAACCCCAGGGTTTTTACTTTATGATGGGTCCAAATTAGTGATATTGTTTAATGATAATTCATATATTATGTAAAGTCTTTCTTCAGTATGTGCACTTTTGAGGGCATTGAAGTTTTAAGAACACATTTTGTTTTATGCTGTAGCTAAATATTAGAATTTAGCTTGGATATTCAGAACAGGAAATTGTTTTCTAGAATTTTAGCCCATGGGACTAATGATACTCTAACTAGTACTCAGGTAGTCCTGTGGGCCTTTTGTTTTAATTGCCTTTGAACTTAGGTAATTTTAGTAGTATAGGTTCAAATACACCTTCCATGAAAATTGTTTACAACAGGTCAGTTTTTCTAGTTTATTTGTTTTGTTTGAAAATACATATTTCAATTGAACAAATGATTGGAAAATTTACACATTGATGCCTAATACTCACATTGATATAAAACTGATTGTTCAGTTGTAAAAACCTGTGTCATTTTTTTCTGAAATGAAGTAACAGATGGATTAAGACAGTATCATTTCAACATTAATCAGACAATCAGAATCAGATAGCTACATCATTTAATAAGGACCGCTGCGGTGGTCTTGAGGTAGAGAGTTCACCCTGCATGCCAAAGGTGGGAGTTCGAATCTTGGCTGCAACAGACCTAAGTCGTTATTAAAACAGGTAGTGACAGTACCAGCGCCAAACGCTCGGCATCAGGTGTGGATGTCATGGGTCATCGGAGATGACCTTAAAAACCAATGTCACAGTAAGTGTGGCATGCTTAGGAACCCTCACAGTTCAATGGCCGTAAGTGCAGATCATAGGCATAAGCCTAAATTTGAATCTCTTTACCGGTATTGGTGATTTCTCCATGAGTGAAAGATTCTTGAGAGGGATGTTAACAATATACAATCAATCAGTCATTTGATAATGATGATGTGTTAATAACTTTTATATGCATTTTCCATATGTACATAATATCAAATGTTTTTAACAATTTTTATGCATAGAATTCATATGAATTTGTGCTCTTTTGATAATGTGTGTGCATTGTCTCCTGTAAAGGCATTTCAACTGGAGATGATTTTGAAATGATAAAATAGCATAGTATTTTGTTTTTCTTTCCTGAGATGATTTTAAAATGACTAATTATTATGCTATTTTGTTTTTCTTTTCAGTTGTTACTGGATCAACAGATGGTATTGGAAAAGCTTATGCAAAAGAAGTATGTAAACAGAAAAACGTCTTCCTTGATACACATGATATTGCAAAATAGTCAATTTTCACCTCAAACTGATGACTATAGTATTTAAAGTATGCCATAAATCTTTAAACGAAAGGGTGTAGAAAGAAAGCTATTAAGTGTGCTACTTTCTTATAACTTCATTAACTTGTGCAAGAAAATAGTCTTTGAAGAATTTCTGCATTTCCCCCAAAACCTGTGAATGTAAACATCTAACATTTTTATACTCTAGTCATTATGTTCTTAAAGGAAAGATACTTGGGAAATAATGGGGGGGTGGGGGTAAAATTTCCTCTTCTTATATTAGACAATATATTAGAAAAGACCAAACTTGTGAAATTATTCTGATGATGAAGATTCCAAGCCATGATGCCCAGGCAGGGTCATGATACATACATGTATAAATTTGATACATACATGTATAAATTCAAAGTTTAACACAGTCTTTGAAACTAGCCACTAGCTGGTCCAAAGACCAAGTTCAGTAAAATATGACCATATATTGTTGTGTTAGAGTTCAATGTTTATCCCTCAGTAGAAAGATGACGTAACCCTTACATAACCATAAGTCGTGAATATTCTAGAGGCTTCATTTTTATTTTGAATATACTGAATTTTTTATGATGTTAAGCTCTGTTAGAAAAGCATTTCAAGAATTTGTGATTATATGCAATAGCTGGGAACTAGGATTTAGGAATTACTGGTGACTGTGTGTAGATTCAGTTCGGCGTTTGACATTATTTTGTACAAGTCAGTACTTCGTTATTTTTATAATTTTCATTCAATAATTGTAGATAAATTATATTAATTTGAAATTGCCTTTGTTAGTAAATTCTGCTGCTGGATAATGCTGACCGGTAACAATATTGAAATGGAGAGATGTACATATGTATAATCTAATTCAATAAGATATATTGTGTTTCTATTACACTAACACTTGTACTTATTTTGACCGAAGTCCTATAAGGAGTTAAAAATAACTTAATGTACTCTCTCTTCAGAGTTTTATTCAAAACTGAAAAAAAGTCATTCTTTGTGTTTGATTTTGGACCAGTTAATTTCTCTTTCGACTTGTAAATAGTTCAGATAAAGAGACATGAATGGCCAGTGCTTAAAATGTGTGTCGTTAAGACTGTTACCAATGGACCATCACAAGTGTGTAACATTTCAAATTAATATGCAAGCATTCCCATGGAGATTAAATTCAATATTCTCCACACACTGGCCTAGACAAGCAGGGTGGGACCAACAACATGGGCTTGAACCTTTGGATAAGATTATGTGTGAAAATTCATTGTGAACCCTTTTCTCAAAAACTATACCGATACAATACATCAAATATGCAAACAACCTCATGAAGTGTAGGTTCAAGTTGAATTACAGCATGACCCCTAGAGCATGGATAGGGGGCACCAAAAGGGGATCTGAAGTTTCTCATAGGAACATGCATTCAACGAGGATCCACAAGGGGGCATTAAAAATATTTTAAGAAAATTCATATTCTCAAGAACCACCATCACAATATGTGAAATTCATATGTAAGCGTCCTCAAATACAGTGTATGTTTAATTTTGTTCTCATCCTGTCCCCTGGAACATTTGGAATTTTATGTTGTACATGCATTGGGAAATTACAGTTTCTGATGTGGGCATGAGACGACCCATTGGTTTCCTGTTAAGGCTAACATTTGACAGTCTGGGGAAAAATAAAGGAGGCAGAAACATACTCATGTCCTCATTTTAGCTGTGCCCTTGCAATAAGGCTTGGCAAGATTTTATTTTTGTAGTGAAAACTGCATGAACATTTAGAATGTCAATTATGGGACTTCTCCTTTGTTTAGTTTCCATTTAGGAAATGAGCTTTGAAGACAGTAAAATATTGTAAGTCTTATTTACAACAGAATTTTCTAGAAACTTTTTCCCCAACATGCTGGAGATTTTACAATGTCTGTTTATATTATTTCTATGTTTTTTTTACATGAACTAAATTCTTTATTTTATTTTCAGTTAGCTAAAAAGGGAGTCAATATTGTGTTGATCAGTCGCTCTGAAGCAAAGCTTCAAGAAGTTTCAAATGAAATAGGTAAATAACCCCTCTAAGTTTACATTTACATGTAATACATGTATGATAGTTTACATTTAGGCCAAAATGAAATATACATGTATGTGCATTTCCTATTTCACTCCCCCAAAAAATAGGTAGGGTAGGTACATGTAGGTAATTAGCTTTTTATTTTATTCGAAATCTTAGTTTTTCATATGCTTTGAATACAGGTCTATATTCATTACAAACACTTTTCAAAAATTTTGAAGATCGATGGTAGTAAAATGTAAATCAGAGGAACTCAAATGCTAAAAGACAAAAAATTCCAGTTAAAACTGCGAATTTTTTCATTGATCTATATCGTCAATAAATATTCAGGGTCAGCAGCACAAACGTAAGTATATGGTTGGGAAACCGGAAACACACATATATTTTATTTTGGCCTTGCATGTAATACACATATGCTAGTTTAATCTGATTTGCATGTATTATCACATGGTGTTATACTTTTTACGATCTCCAATTTTGCTCTTGATCTACAGAGAAAGAAAGCAATGTTCAAACACGGATCATTGTGGCAGACTTCAGTAAGGGGCTGGAGATGTACGATTCTATTAGGAACCAGTTAGCGGGCCTGGAAATTGGAACTCTAGGTAGGAGTGAACACAGTATTCTAAAAAATCATAATATGTACAGGATATTTCAAACCCATTGTAACAGTCATTACACTGAATCACTTTGTCTCTCCATTCGTCCGCCCATAGACATGATTTGTCCAGAGTATATCCTCTGACACTGATAAACAGATTTGATCACAAGTTTGTGTATATCTTATACAGCACCAGGACTGTCTTGCTATTTTTATTGAAATTTTTTAACAATCAAGAAATTTAGGGATAATTTTTCCATTTTAAAGGGGATTGTTATGTTGTCATTGTCCAGAGTATATTCTTTTACTATTTCCCAACATACAGTGTGCCCTGTGGTGGATGAGTTGGGGGGGGGGGGTAATGAATCCTGATAAGACAGTTCTAGTTATAACTTTTAAAAGTGTTTCAAATGCATTCTTAATTGTGCCACCAAGATCAAAGATTTAAGGAGGAGGGTGCATATTATTTTTAGTTGGTCTATTTCTCTCTGTTCATAACTTTAACCATGCCATCACATTTGGTGAACAGGAAGGTCAAAGTTCAAGCTATGATACATGTATCTGATAAAGGTAAAGATTATTCAAGGTCGATATTGTTGTATCTGAATGTGACCATGTTTTATCGCAATTCACCTTCGAATTAGAACGCTTTGGCCGATATAGTATTGCGGTGTGTGACGACACAATTGAATCTGTTTGTAATACGATTGCGAAATGCAACAGAAAATCTCATTGGTCCATATGTATAAGTCCGCCCAAATTCCCTTATACGGGAGTAGTCGGCATTTGAAAACATGACGGCCAGATGGAAACAAACTTCAAAGGAAGAAAGAGAAAAAGTTGTATTCTTGTGTTGTTGTCTCATAAATTTCATATAAAAAATTCCTAACATATTTTCCTACTATACTTGTGTTCAAACATGCCTTCAAATATTCATTAAAGCCCCATACGACCCAAAAACTCACAGCTTTTGATGATTTCGTTCGTTGACGTAGCCATGTTAGGTAGCCAGTCAATTTGAATCCTGGTTCATTTCCATACTAGCACAATAGCATCTAGATGTGAACTAATAACCCACAAATATTTTAGCTAATTATTTCAAATAATATATCATCCCAGTTCCATTCTCTGCTACACGAGTGTTAAGGACCATAATGGGCTTATGTAGCATTTTCGTTAATCAAGAGCTTATTTTACCTTTTCAAAAACTATATCTTTTAATTTCTATTAATTATTCGTGTTGATAATTAATGAAGAGCGAATACATAACCTACAACCAATTTTATAAATAGATCCCAATAGCAAAAGAGTTCGAATTGACCGGCTTCCTAACATGGCTACGTCAACAAACAAAATCATTTGAAGCTGCGAGTTTTCGGGTCGTGTGTGGCTTTAATGAATATTTGAAGGTATGTTTGGATACAAGTAAAGTAGGAAAATATGTTGAGAATTTTTGATATTGAATTTATGAGACAGCAACACAAGAATACACCGATAACGCGATATCAGGCCTCAACCGTGCGCAGCTTTTTGTGCCCCGTAAATCGAAAGTTTTTATAAGAGCCAGATCTGTAGCTCTCTGTTCCGTCACAATATTTTTTCAGAGAGCTACAGTTCTCCAGCTAGTAATTTTCTAGTCCGTCCATCTTATCTGATCACCGGTCACCAGAATCAGCTCGAGAAAGTGGGCGGGCTGTAATCGGCCAATGAAAACTTTTGTTGTATCACATCGAACATGTCATTCAAACTGTTCAATCGTCTCATTCAATTGTGTCGTCACACAACGCAATACTATATCGGGTAAAGCGTTCTAATTCAAAGGTGAATTGCGATAAGGGTGGGGGATGGTGTTTTACAAACACGAATTTCATTCATGGGATATAAATACAACATATACACAGACTGTTACTGAACATTATAATTTTTGTTATTGTTGATATTAAATGAAAATTTCCGCTATTAAATATACAAAAGAATTACAGTAAACAAGAAAATTTTGTTTGACATGTGTTCTTTTCTGGCAGTTTCATTGAAAAACAATTATTTTGCCCAATAAATGATTATTGCTCAGGTAGTTAAATCTTCATCTATGATTGTGTATTATTTATTTTATTAGTCTAATAAACCTGTTTGTCTTTTTACAGTAAACAATGTAGGGATGTCATATTCATTTCCAAACTACCTTTTGGACATACCTGACAGAGAAGAGGTAGGGAATAATGCTGAACCTCGTCACCTTCATATGTAGCACTCTAAAATGTGTCATTAGGCCAGAGTTCATATGTAGCACTCTAAAATGTGTCATTAGGCCAGAGTTCATATGTAGCACTCTAAAATGTGTCATTAGGTCAGAGTTCATATGTAGCACTCTAAAATGTGTCATTAGGCCAGAGTTAATGCTTTTTCTCCTTGGAAAAAAAACTGTCAGCCTACAAAGTTAAAAAACAAACAAACAAGAAATCAGAACAAGAATACAGAGGACAAAATGAACTGTTTAGATATAAAGTTTTGCATTATTTTATTTAAAGCTGTATGGTCCGAATTACAATATTTTTTTCCATCTCGTAAAAACACTTTTAAATCATCGCACGTATGTAGTTATGAGACTGTACGACATATCATAAATTATTTCACCTGTTTTAACCCAAATAATTTGATTTTAAATCGATGTTTACAAATAACCGCGTCACTCTGCCATTTCAAGTGACAGTCACGTGACCAGTTCAAACTTTCAAATCATTGGTGGTCTTATCTGTGTAAAGCTGTGTATTTTGTTATAACCGTACCGTACCATAAGTTTAATAGAAATAAAATATCAAATACCTTTTAGTAATTCGTTGTTTTACGCTCTTTCAGCCTTAAAACTAGACAGTTGCGTACGAGTTAATACATCATGTTGGGATTTCCCTGACGCGCGTGGGTCTATTGATAGACGTCTATTATGGGATGATTTATATATGTAGCCACTATATTTACTTTCTAAATAATATTCGCACTGTTTTCTTTTACATGTAGATGTTTTCAAGCATGTAATTAAGGGAAAGTTAATAACTTTATAAAGTAATTAATCTGCTTTAAAGTAATTATGTACAAAAATAATACATGAACATCGGGTCATACAGCTTTAAAGAAGGTAGATTTTTCTTACTTAAACCAGAAATTTAACCACATTTCAAAGGACCCACGTTTTTCACCAATAGCGGTATTATATAACCTTCTGTTAATTATTAACTAATCTAAAAGAAGCATTATACGAAGTATTGCATGTGGGAATTCCTTATTGGGAATGCCATTGCATCAACAACATTTGTATGTATGTGCACACAATGATTGTGCATGATTGTTTCTTAAAGTAAATATGTTCTCATTATATTTTCTTCTCCTTTGACTGAATAGTGGTCCAATACATTTTTATGTCTGATCATACATGTAATTGTTGACGATCTAATTAAAGATAGTGTGAAGTGACACACAGGTTAACTGAGGTAGGACTACACGTATCCAAAATGGCTATTTATTGTCCAGCTCAGAAAATAGACGTAGAAATTGGGAAATAAATGAATTTATTTTTAACATGATGGAATTCATTCCAGTAATTTCAGGAAAGCCCTATCTTTGATGAATAATCTGAAAAGATGTTGTAATATGGAATTTTGCATTACAAAGGCCTATATAGCTGTTTTCGCCAAACCATGTCTGGGAAAGAAACGCTTTTAGAAGTACAAATATGAATAATTCATATAAAAGAATTCTTATTTTTTCGAACTCGTCGGTTAAAAAGCTACCTGTGTGCTGATCCAGAGGGGGAAAAAATTATCACTCTAACCGTAATGATAAATTTTTAGTTTTGTCATAAAATATACTAAAATGAAATTCCTCATATTGCGTATACATGTATTATTGATATTGACAAAATACAAATCTTTTTATTTTTCAGTTTTTCATGAGAATGATCAACATAAATGTAACATCCGTTACCATGGTTAGTATTCAATACACTGTATATAGCATCCGTTACCATGGTTAGTATTCAATACACTGTATATAGCATCCGTTACCATGGTTAGTATTCAATACACTGTATATAGCATCCGTTACCATGGTTAGTATTCAATACACTGTATATAGCATCCGTTACCATGGTTAGTATTCAATACACTGTATATAGCATCCGTTACCATGGTACGTTAGTATTGTATTCAATACACTGTATATAGCATCCGTTACCATGGTACGTTAGTATTGTATTCACTGTATATAGCATCCGTTACCATGGTTAGTATTCAATACACTGTATATAGCATCCGTTACCATGGTACGTTAGTATTGTATTCACTGTATATAGCATCCGTTACCATGGTTAGTATTCAATACACTGTATATAGCATCCGTTACCATGGTTAGTATTGTATTCAATACACTGTATATAGCATCCGTTACCATGGTACGTTAGTATTGTATTCACTGTATATAGCATCCGTTACCATGGTTAGTATTCAATACACTGTATATAGCATCCGTTACCATGGTTAGTATTGTATTCAATACACTGTATATAGCATCCGTTACCATGGTTAGTATTGTATTCAATACACTGTATATAGCATCCGTTACCATGGTTAGTATTCAATACACTGTATATAGCATCCGTTACCATGGTACGTTAGTATTGTATTCAATACACTGTATATAGCATCCGTTACCATGGTACGTTAGTATTGTATTCAATACACTGTATATAGCATCCGTTACCATGGTTAGTATTCAATACACTGTATATAGCATCCGTTACCATGGTACGTTAGTATTGTATTCAATACACTGTATATAGCATCCGTTACCATGGTTAGTATTGTATTCAATACACTGTATATAGCATCCGTTACCATGGTACGTTAGTATTGTATTCAATACACTGTATATAGCATCCGTTACCATGGTACGTTAGTATTGTATTCACTGTATATAGCATCCGTTACCATGGTACGTTAGTATTGTATTCACTGTATATAGCATCCGTTACCATGGTACGTTAGTATTGTATTCACTGTATATAGCATCCGTTACCATGGTACGTTAGTATTGTATTCAATACACTGTATATAGCATCCGTTACCATGGTACGTTAGTATTGTATTCAATACACTGTATATAGCATCCGTTACCATGGTTAGTATTCAATACACTGTATATAGCATCCGTTACCATGGTACGTTAGTATTGTATTCAATACACTGTATATAGCATCCGTTACCATGGTACGTTAGTATTGTATTCAATACACTGTATATAGCATCCGTTACCATGGTACGTTAGTATTGTATTCACTGTATATAGCATCCGTTACCATGGTACGTTAGTATTGTATTCAATACACTGTATATAGCATCCGTTACCATGGTTAGTATTGTATTCACTGTATATAGCATCCGTTACCATGGTTAGTATTCAATACACTGTATATAGCATCCGTTACCATGGTACGTTAGTATTGTATTCAATACACTGTATATAGCATCCGTTACCATGGTACGTTAGTATTGTATTCAATACACTGTATATAGCATCCGTTACCATGGTACGTTAGTATTGTATTCACTGTATATAGCATCCGTTACCATGGTACGTTAGTATTGTATTCAATACACTGTATATAGCATCCGTTACCATGGTTAGTATTGTATTCACTGTATATAGCATCCGTTACCATGGTTAGTATTGTATTCACTGTATATAGCATCCGTTACCATGGTACGTTAGTATTGTATTCAATACACTGTATATAGCATCCGTTACCATGGTTAGTATTCAATACACTGTATATAGCATCCGTTACCATGGTACGTTAGTATTGTATTCACTGTATATAGCATCCGTTACCATGGTACGTTAGTATTGTATTCACTGTATATAGCATCCGTTACCATGGTTAGTATTGTATTCACTGTATATAGCATCCGTTACCATGGTTAGTATTGTATTCACTGTATATAGCATCCGTTACCATGGTACGTTAGTATTGTATTCAATACACTGTATATAACATCCGTTACCATGGTAAGTATTGTATTCAATACACTGTATATAGCATCCATTACCATGGTACGTTAGTATTGTATTCAATACACTGTATATAGCATCCGTTACCATGGTACGTTAGTATTGTATTCACTGTATATAGCATCCGTTACCATGGTACGTTAGTATTGTATTCAATACACTGTATATAACATCCGTTACCATGGTTAGTATTGTATTCAATACACTGTATATAGCATCCGTTACCATGGTACGTTAGTATTGTATTCAATACACTGTATATAGCATCCGTTACCATGGTACGTTAGTATTGTATTCAATACACTGTATATAACATCCGTTACCATGGTTAGTATTGTATTCAATACACTGTATATAGCATCCGTTACCATGGTACGTTAGTATTGTATTCAATACACTGTATATAGCATCCGTTACCATGGTACGTTAGTATTGTATTCAATACACTGTATATAGCATCCGTTACCATGGTACGTTAGTATTGTATTCAATACACTGTATATAGCATCCGTTACCATGGTACGTTAGTATTGTATTCAATACACTGTATATAGCATCCGTTACCATGGTACGTTAGTATTGTATTCAATACACTGTATATAGCATCCGTTACCATGGTTAGTATTCAATACACTGTATATAGCATCCGTTACCATGGTACGTTAGTATTGTATTCACTGTATATAGCATCCGTTACCATGGTACGTTAGTATTGTATTCACTGTATATAGCATCCGTTACCATGGTTAGTATTGTATTCACTGTATATAGCATCCGTTACCATGGTTAGTATTGTATTCACTGTATATAGCATCCGTTACCATGGTACGTTAGTATTGTATTCAATACACTGTATATAACATCCGTTACCATGGTTAGTATTGTATTCAATACACTGTATATAGCATCCGTTACCATGGTACGTTAGTATTGTATTCAATACACTGTATATAGCATCCGTTACCATGGTACGTTAGTATTGTATTCACTGTATATAGCATCCGTTACCATGGTACGTTAGTATTGTATTCAATACACTGTATATAACATCCGTTACCATGGTTAGTATTGTATTCAATACACTGTATATAGCATCCGTTACCATGGTACGTTAGTATTGTATTCAATACACTGTATATAGCATCCGTTACCATGGTACGTTAGTATTGTATTCAATACACTGTATATAGCATTAGACACATTTCAAAGTATATTATCATATAAATATCAGTTCAGTTAGGATATTAAAAGATTACTTGTTTTCATCATTACTAATTTGTGGAAAAAAAAATTTGTGGGTTTTTGTATTAAGCAACAAAATTTTAACTCCCATCAAAATGTGATGTCACCAAATCTATAGTCTATTTCAGCGAGATGTACAATGTCTCTGCAAAATAAAATTGATATGAGACCTTGGAATTTTAACATACAGATATTGATGCTTTTACATTCTGGTATGTAGATGTACATGTAGTACGTTTTTCACCTTGTTGAATGTTTTGTAGATGACCAGTATTGTGATGCCGGGTATGGTAGAGAGGCGACGAGGAGCCGTCATCAACCTGTCTTCAGCCGCGGGCCTCTCTCCCTCCCCTCTTCTCACTGTGTACTCTGCCTGTAAGGTTAGTACCTCTTTAGTTGCCGTCACGAGTGCGTCCTTATATATGGGCTCGACACCCACCCACCCTCTCCCATCCCAACTGTGTTACCTACCACTGCACAGGGCGTCATCATCAGTTGTTCTGCTGCATGTTAACATTCAGTACTTCTACCTGATAGAATATAACACGTTACCTGTTAAGATTTAACAATTAATCCAGTGCTGTTTAATTTAAACATATTTTATTGATTACATCTAAAGGATCCGGCAACAGGCATAGCCAATGTAGACCCTCTCACTGTTTATAGTTGGTATGATTATTCTAGTCAGGTCTGTCTTAGATCCCCCCCCCCCCCCCCCCCCCCCCCCCCCCCCCAGGCCCCCAGTGATCTATAGTTCCGTAGCTATGATTTTTCACAGTAAGGAAAATATTTACTTTTTCAGGCATACGTGACATTTTTCTCCCAGTGTATACAGACTGAATATGGACCCAAGGGAATAAACTGTCAGGTTAGTGAATGGTGCTTAAAACAGGCAATTTAAAATAATTGGTTTTCAAATAAATTTATTTCAAATTGCATTTACAGTATTAAAATGATCCATCAGCCAAATTTTGAAGTGGCTGTGTGATGTTAACCAGATCTGTATTTTTATTATGCAACCGCCATGAAATGTGTTACCCATTCCCGTCCTTCTGTTATAATTCAATTTCATTTATTATCTCTGCTAGAGATTTAGTTGACATATGTCATGAAAATATCCAGGTCAAATACATGCATTTGTAATTTGATTCTGGTTGAGTAATTTCTGACAGTTATGCTCCTTGGACTTATAAAAATTTTGAACAATTGATAGTTTCTGCTCATTATCCCCGACATACATGGGCATTTTGAATTAAAATTCAGGATATAGATATGTCACGAATACACAGGTCAAAGTTCATAATTGTGTCAGCTTAAAACAAAAGAAGTAATTTCTGACAGAGTAGTGTCCCTCGAACTTTGAAAATTTCAAACAATTCTTTTTCTACTCATTATCTCAGTCATAAATGGACATTTTTAGATGAAATATATCATGTGAATATGCAGAACAAGTTTCTTTAAGGTTCTGGTCAGATAATTTATCGCAGATTTATGGCCCTTGGATTTAAAACGTACATTTCAGTTTCTGCTGATTATCTCAGTCATACATGGACATTTTGAGTTAAAATTTAGGATATAGATACGTCCTGAAAATGTGTAGGTCAATTGTTTTTTGGTTCCAGTGGAATAATTTTTGGAAGAGTTGAACTACTGGGACTTTTCAAAATTAGAAATTTCAAACCATTTAGTTTCGAGGTCAACATTTTATTTGGTTCTGGTTGAATAATTTTAGACAGAGTTGTGCCCCTTGAACTTAATTTTAAAAAAAATTAACTGTTTCTGTTCATTATCTCCATCATACGTGGACATTTAGAATTGAAATTTGAGATATAGATACACCATGAGAATACGCAGGTCAAGTACTTATATGGGCCCAGTCATATAAGTGTTTTTTTTACACAGTTATGATACACATGAAGATAGTGAACAGATACATGTTCTAAAAGGAATTTGATATTTATGCAAATTTATACTTGCACAGAGCTTGAAGCTCACTTTTTATGTCACCAGTCCAGCCGGACTGATGGGGTATAATTTTAACCAGTCCGCAGAAAAATTTACCAGTCCAACAGTTTTCCAGAAATGATTAAACATATTTCGTTAATGTTTTTAAAAAGAAATTTAACTCAATATGTCTGAGACAATATTGTAACACTCGTGTAGGATTTATAATTTACGAATCAGATTGTCTGATATCTACAGATCGATTAAGCATTGCCAAATGTGTGTATAAGATTTCTTAAGTATATTTTCCAAAGTGATGCTTTAGAAAATTAACCAGTTGCATCGGACTGACTAAAACAAATGTCAGTCAGTCCGCCAGACTTTTAAACAGTCACAGACTGCCTATGTTAATTTCGAGCCCTGCTTACATATTGTAAATGTGACCTTTTAATACATTTATTCTTCAAAAATCTTTCAATCACCAGAGAGCATTTTTCAAACTTTATCTTTTAAGAATTTAGTGCTAGGCTGAGCTAGAAAAGGCAACCATTACATAATTTACTCAGAAAAATTTCCTATGGGGAAAGCTAGATATCCAAAACCTTTGGTTTTGCTGAAAAGGGCATCAAATTGAATATAGAGATTGATTTTCTATTTTGTAAAATTATTACCTAATCAATTGAACGTCTAACCTCTAAAAAGTGCTTGTTTTTGGCTCACAAAATAAACAAGACTTTGGTAAATAGGCAAAATCTGATTTCTCTCTCTCTCACTTTTGTACGTGTATCAAGTTGAATTATCAGTATATATACATTTAGATTCACAATTGATTTACCAACATAGTAATATAAATTGTGAAAAATTCTACTGTAATGTATCCAGTACTTATAAAATTATATGAAACTATTTGACACGATAAAGTGGAATTCAGTTTGATTTTAAAGGGGACACAACAGTTAAATCAACCTGTACATCTGCACTTCATGATTTCAGTGTGTGATGCCATTCTTTGTTGCCACGAAAATGTCCAAAATCAGGAAGCCTTCTGTGTATGCACCTAGTCCCTCTACCTATGTGAAAGCTACGCTGAACTCTGTGGGTGTGTCCAGTGTCACCCACGGATACTGGGCACATAGACTACAGGTTAGTTTTCTCATTGCATTGTCATTTAACTTCTCTCATGGTTACATAAACTACAGGTTTGTTTTCTTATTCAATTACATTGCCACTTAAAGCAATACATATACATGCAAGCCGTAACTGACGGTATTTTTCAACTACCCAAATATGCAACAATTAACACCTATTTGTATAACTAATATAATCCCGGTGATCTGATGAAAAATTCAGCAAAATAAACAAGGGAATATTGCTTGAGGGCATACCTACTATGAGCATTTTGTACAAACCATCGTCTCAGATGCAATCCTCGAATTCTCGGACACGGGAATGATTGTTGCCCAACATAATTGGGTTGCTGAAACTGAGGTTATAAAATCTTCCTCTCAACAACCATAAATGTGCAGTTTTTCTGATTAATATGAAAGCATCTTCCAAGTAGTGTAGAATCAAGGATTGAAGTTTTACATAGTAAAATGCAGCTGATCAAGTGAGCAAAATGCAGCTGATCAAGTGAGCAATGTGGTCCATGGGCCTCTGATTCGTGTTTGAATTAAGATTTACTTTTTGTTTTCACAGGGTACAATCACTAGTTTGTTACCAGAGGTGTTGGTGAAGACAGTGACCTTGAGAATTTTTAAAAATGCCAGGAAATCATATTTGAGAAAACTGGCAAGCAAGAAAGAATAATGTTGATTTTAATTGAAAGTTACTTGTATGCTAATTATTATAGGGTCTTTTCATTTCAATTACATTTCTTAATATCTCCATACACACATGGAATCCTTTCTCATTTAGGAAATACATGTATCATATGCTACTATTCCCAGGGGCAAGTCCTGGTGGTCACGATTGAGGTACCCCAAGGGGCTGCAGTTAAATTAGATTCAGAATTACTTGTTTGAAGAACTGAATTGAGTTCAGAAATGTTTATATGCAGGATTTATATTAGGACAATATGGAGTTTAACACAATGTGCTTCATTCCAGTCATCGTTGCATCCTATATAATGTAATTTATATCTGCTGTCTTAAGAAATGTCATCTGTTGTACTTTATATTAACAAATCCACCAGAAGATTTACTTAGGGTGCATGTTATGTTATGATATATATATATTTAAAACCACTACATGTATGTACAAACCTGTTTTCTTTTTGCATTGTACACACTACCTTGTGTAGTTCTGAACCAGAGTGCTGAAATTTACATCAGCTAAAACTGAGACTGTTGCACCTCTCAAAGAGATGAAGCTGCAAAATGTGCACAGATCCAATGTTCCATGTATTTACAGATTAATTTTAGATATTCTATTAATATTGTTTACTGAAGACCTCGGACATCAGTTGAAGCACTATTCAAATTTTGTGGTCACACCTTGTCCAGTAATAGCTGTATAACATTGCACTTATTTTTGTTATGTGATGATGAATTTCAAAAAACAATTTTAATAAATGCAGAGTAAAATTCCTCTCAAAATATCTTGCACTTATTATTTATGTGTGTAACAGGAAGGGAGAAAATGCAGCAGAGCAGAAGGATTTAAACCAAGACTGAGGTTTAAAAAAATATATATATATATATTAAGTCGAAACTTGGACTAATGATCTGATTTTACTCAGATTTTGACTGCTCAAATAAAATAACCTCAAACTTAAGTTTGAGAAAGTCAGTCCCCCTGAATTTCTAGTCAGGTGCTCTACCAACTGAGATATCTGATCACTGGCAATCAAACCCATCAACCATAATATTCCCTCCTAAAATACCATCACAGCTTGAAGTCGGTTTCATGGGCTGGCTTACACAAACCTGGGCCCCCAAAATTTGTAGTCGGGTACTTTACCAACTGAGCTATCCCACCATCGGCAATTGAACCCGTCTGACGTCCACTTATACACACACACGTGTGTGTGTGTGTGTGTATATATATATATATATATATATATATACACACACACACACACACACATGTACAACCATTGTTCCCTCACAGGATATCTTCTTCATACACATTTAAGATGTGTCGTGGTACCTATCACCATAGAAGGATTTTATTGTCTACTGATTTGACATCTGGTTTACAGACAGACCATGGATCTTGAGTACAGTGTCTCTGCATGAGGCATAAAAACATTTTTTGTTATACAATCACTGAGCAATTTGTGAGGTCTTTTAGAACATAGCGTCAATGTTGAATACCCTCACAGAATGAACGTTATAATTGAGATTCCTATACATGTACATTTGAATATGACGATTTGGAGTCGGATTTTATATACAGGTAGGTCCTGGAAACCACGAGGACTTTGTGAAGTTGTAAAGAGGTTCATTTCACACGTGTGAACCACAAGTTGAGAAAATAGGCCTGCAGCAAATTATAACTTGTTCACGAATCCAGAAAACAAGAGGCAGGATGCAACATCATTATCAAAAATAAGTACTTATTAAATTTTGAATTCATTAATGTTTTCACCTTGGAAGTTCGATGCCCTTACAAATTGTAATGATAACCATTTCCTCTTGATCATGCTGCAGTTGTAAACAATGCACACATGGATACTGCACTACTGTTTTAATGGCTGAGAATCACTCGGAAACATACTGCACTACTTGATAAATATACCGGTAGTACATTTGTTTTAATGGCCGAGAATTGCAAGAAACACACACATCTACATTTGACTTGGATGTGGCATCTGAATTGTGAAAAGTTGTATACAACTGTACGTGATCATGCACTCGTGTTAATCTGAACCAGTAACAGCAACCTGCTGCAGACATGTATATCTAGTCCTGCTAGATAGATCCATCTCCACAAAGGGTTGTGTGCATCATCATGCAACAAAGTAGGTACATGTATGTTACTACTGTCAGCCCAAAAAGAATCCAGGTGAAAGTAGATTTTCACAACTTAAAGACAGCAGGTGAAATCTGAGCATTTCCCCACACAATGCTCAATTCTGAGCTTCCCTAGAGTTGTTTCCCTTTGTTATACTGGCCTGTTGCAAATAGTGAGACACAAAACATTTTTGTCCACATGTAGTGGGTAGAAATGCTTATCACTGCATTCATATATTGCTGAAAGGATGTTTAGCAGCTGCTATGCAAACATCCAAAATCAAAGGAAACACAGATAAATTTTGCAAGTTTGAGTATTTGGGAATAAAACACCTCAAACAAAACTCAAAATTCAACATCTTTCTTTGTGAAAAGCATCAATCGTATCAAAGAAGAAATGAATGATAATTACATATTAAATTCAGCTGCTTAATTTAAACAATTTCTTCTTGCGTGGTCAGTTTAATGTACATCAGTGGCTAATATATTAAACAAAATACAGGCCTTCATAACATTGTCATCTAAATAACCAGTTTACAGTCTATGTATACATCCTGTTACCCATAGAATACTGAATTTATCTCCATCACATAAGAGCTCATATCGGGGAAATTGAGGTCTTATTTTCAGAAAGGAAATGGGTATATTGAAATAGTGAGCTTGTGACCCCAAAACCAGGTCATAATGCATATTTGTTTTAAATCTACAGACTGCAGCTAGCACGAGCAGAAAAGACTCGATATGTATACATACACGTTGAACCGAACAATAATTACAGACCATGTTACATACTCTGTGTTGCTTGACTTGCACTGTATAAACAAGACGGATCCATGCTGCTTCCGAATCATGAGGTCACGAGGAGCATTCATTGATGCATCATCCATTCAAGTTTAAATCATTATCAGATTCAATAGTTTCTTCAAAATGTATCATTCTATAAAACTTTAATCTGACTCCGTCTGTTAGATCTATGCCACCTGATGCCTCGAGTATGACATTTAGGTTTCGGCACATTTATTATTTTAGCATGCTATATCATGCAGTCATTGCACTGAGATTGCTACCATTTAACCTTTTTTTATATCAGATTTCCCATTCTTACATGTACCATCAACACATATACAAAGATGTTTAAATTATATTCATAATAAACTTTTATAATATCGTAAATATAAAATAAAGCACAATGTACAATTTGCATGAAAATAACAATGAAATAAAATCAATACAATATATTAGCAATAGAACAATTGACTTTCATTTCTCCACTCCAGTACACTATTTTCGTAGTTGCAGCTCCGTAACTCCCCATTCATAAGTACTGGGACGCCATACCAATATTTATAACTTGAGAGCTACTGGACTGTACAGCTACAATTCTCACCGACAGCAACCCAAGTCTGTGCTTAAGTTCGAACAGTGGTGTGAATCTCACGGCCAGGATGATCCTTTCTAATGTGTGTTTTTCTGCTGACATTGTGGTTGAATTTCAGTCCACAGTATTCACAGGAAAATGGCTTCTCTCCAGTATGGACCCTCTTGTGTGTCTGCAGTGCATATTTCGTCACAAACTTTTTATCACAGAAGTTACAGAGGTAATTCAAGATCTTTTTGTGAATATACTGATGTCTTTGAAAAGATGTCGGGCTTTGAAACTTTTTCCCACATGCATCACAAATCAATCTTTTACCACCATGAAAAAAGTCCACATGTTTTTTTAACCCTGCGGCATTTGAATATTTTTTGTCACACCGATTGCACTGGTACTGAGGTCTTCTTTCTGGAAAATGTGACCTCACATGATATTTATAACTACGAACCTTTAAAAACTCCCCACAATATTCGCATAATCTCAGCCTGGCATTATGAAATTCTTTATCATGTTCAGAAAAATCTGACTGACTCATGAAAGATTGGCCACAGTGACATTTCCACTCAGAACGAATCTTAATGGCGAAGTAAACAGTACGGATTTCATTCTGCTTTTCCAACTTCTGCTGGTCCGCTAGAGGGTTTTTGGTAATGCTATCAACTTTACATTCCTCAAGATTCTCTTGATTTTTGTGCTTCTCTAAATTTTTGTGCAATTTTTCAATTCTTTTTAAACGCCCAAGGGTACAGAATTTTCCAGTTTTAGGGTGCCTTATCATTGGTCTGGGTGGGGAAGGATCTACCTGTTTTTCGTCAGACTCTGCTTTGATGTCTGCCATATTTCCCAGAGCCAACTGTCTTACATTTCGCTTTGCTTCAGCCTCCTCCCTGGCTTGCTCTAACTTCTTTACAGCGAGTCGCTCACTTGTGTTTTCTGTCAAATTAAAATGGTGCGATACTTTAACAAACGCGTGGCTATGGGCAACAACACTCACCTGATTTACTATTCCTACATTGGAAAAATAACTCTGTAAAACTCTATTGTGTACAGTCTGACATTAAATCTGTAAAACACCATTGTGTACACGCTCTGACACTAAATCTGTAAAACTCTATTGTGTACACACTCTGACACTAAATCTGTAAAACTCTATTGTGTACACACTCTGACACTAAATCTGTAAAACTCTATTGTGTACACACTCTGACACTAAATCTGTAAAACTCTATTGTGTACACGCTCTGACACTAAATCTGTAAAACTCTATTGTGGACCCGCTCTGACACTAAATCTGTAAAACTCTATTGTGTACACGCTCTGACACTAAATCTGTAAAACACTATTGTGTACACAGTCTGACACTAAATCTGTAAAATTCTATTGTGGACCCGCTCTGACACTAAATCTGTAAAACACTATTGTGTACACACTCTGACACTAAATCTGTAAAACTCTATTGTGGACCCACTCTGACACTAAATCTGTAAAACTCTATAATTGTGTACACGCTCTGACACTAAATCTGTAAAACTCTATTGTGTACACGCTCTGTCACTAAATCTGTAAAACTCTATTGTGGACCCGCTCTGACACTAAATCTGTAAAACACTATTGTGGACCCGCTCTAACATTAAATCTGTAAAACTCTATTGTGTACACGCTCTGACACTAAATCTGTAAAACTCTATTGTGTACACGCTCTGACACTAAATCTGTAAAACTCTATTGTGTACACGCTCTGACACTAAATCTGTAAAACACTATTGTGTACACAGTCTGACACTAAATCTGTAAAACACTATTGTGTACACAGTCTGACACTAAATCTGTAAAACTCTATTGTGGACCCGCTCTGTCACTAAATCTGTAAAACACCATTGTGTACACAGTCTGACATTAAATCTGTAAAACTCTATTGTGGACCCGCTCTGACACTAAATCTGTAAAACTCTATTGTGGACCTGCTCTGTCACTAAATCTGTAAAACTCTATTGTGCACACGCTCTGACACTAAATCTGTAAAACTCTATTGTGGACCCGCTCTGACACTAAATCTGTAAAACACCATTGTGTACACAGTCTGTCACTAAATCTGTAAAACACTATTGTGAACCCGCTCTGTCACTAAATCTGTAAAACACCATTGTGTACACGCTCTGACACTAAATCTGTAAAACACTATTGTGTACACAGTCTGACACTAAATCTGTAAAATTCTATTGTGGACCCGCTCTGACACTAAATCTGTAAAACACCATTGTGTACACGCTCTGACTCTAAATCTGTAAAACACCATTGTGTACACGCTCTGACACTAAATCTGTAAAACACTATTGTGGACCCGCTCTGACACTAAATCTGTAAAACTCTATTGCATACACACTCTGACACTAAATCTGTAAAACTCTATTGTGTACACGCTCTGACACTAAATCTGTAAAACACCATTGTGTACACAGTCTGACATTAAATCTGTAAAACTCTATTGTGGACCCGCTCTGACACTAAATCTGTAAAACTCTATTGTGTACACACTCTGACACTAAATCTGTAAAACTCTATTGTGTACACACTCTGACACTAAATCTGTAAAACACCATTGTGTACACGCTCTGACACTAAATCTGTAAAACTCTATTGTGTACACGCTCTGACACTAAATCTGTAAAACTCTATTGTGTACACACTCTGACACTAAATCTGTAAAACACTATTGTGGACCCGCTCTGACACTAACTCTGTAAAACTCTATTGTGTACACACTCTGACACTAAATCTGTAAAACTCTATTGTGTACACACTCTGACACTAAATCTGTAAAACACTATTGTGGACCCGTTCTGACACTAAATCTGTAAAACTCTATTGTGTACACACTCTGACACTAAATCTGTAAAACTCTATTGTGTACACACTCCGACACTAAATCTGTAAAACTCTATTGTGGACCCGCTCTAACACTAAATCTGTAAAACTCTATTGTGTACACGCTCTGACACTAAATCTGTAAAACTCTATTGTGTACACACTTTGACACTAAATCTGTAAAACTCTATTGTGTACACGCTCTGACACTAAATCTGTAAAACTCTATTGTGTACACGCTCTGACACTAAATCTGTAAAACTCTATTGTGTACATGCTCTGAACTAAATCTGTAAAACTCTATTGTGTACACACTCTGACACTAAATCTGTAAAACTCTATTGTGTACACACTCTGACACTATATCTGTAAAACTGTATTGTGTACACACTCTGACACCAAATCTGTAAAACTCTATTGCATACACACTCTGACACTAAATCTGTAAAACTCTATTGTGTACACGCTCTGACACTAAATCTGTAAAACTCTATTGTGTACACACTCTGACACTAAATCTGTAAAACTCTATTGTGTACACGCTCTGACACTAAATCTGTAAAACTCTATTGTGTACACACTCTGACACTAAATCTGTAAAACTCTATTGTGTACACGCTCTGACACTAAATCTGTAAAACACCATTGTGGACACGCTCTGACACTAAATCTGTAAAACTCTATTGTGTACACACTCTGACACTAAATCTGTAAAACACTATTGTGTACCCGCTCTGACACTAAATCTGTAAAACACCATTGTGGACACCCTCTGACTCCTGGTTCACATGAAGAAAACTGAATCTACATTATATTAGGGCATTTCATACTGAATAAACAAAGAGTATACCTTGTGGGCTTTGAAAGATATTTTCTTTAATTTTCCTGTGTAAAACATTAAACCTTATTATAGCCCTGCCCTGGGTAGATTTACATTTATTCAAATCTACATGAAGATGCTTGAATATCAAAGTTCCTTGTTGAGATTTAAAAATATTGAATTCCTTAATAATATAAATATTCTTATGTAAAACTTCCCTAAATGACTTACACAAAATCATGTCTACACAACATATTTATGAAACTGTAACATCCCTAATTTCTATATATGCTTGGTTTTCTTCAGTCAATTATTATTACCTTCAGTAAGACAAGGTCTTTGCATAAAATACATGTGATCTCCAAAATTATAGACGCATTGCCGTCTCACTTCTGTGTCTTCCCCTGTAAAAAAAAATCCAATTTATAGTTACATCTATAATATAACCACAAAAAATCCAATGTATAGTTACATGTATATTATAACCACAAACAAATCCAATTCATATTTATATCATAACCACAAAAAAATCCAATTCATAGTTATATCACAACAACATAAACTCAATCTGATTAAAATCAGATCCTCGATCCGATCCTCTTTTAAAGAGGAGCGGATCGAGGATCTGATTTTAATCAGATTGACATAAACTCGGACTGAAATAAACACATAATGTCTCCTTCACTTTAATGACTGTGTAATGTGTGAAATATTTGCCCATGTTATTCATAAAATACAATTTCATTTTAAACTTTCCCTTAACTTTAGGGAGAAGAGAGAAATTTATAGGGACTCTGAATGGCTGATAAAACCCAATGGTTACTGTAGGTGTACTAAGATCTGGATCACTCAGATGTTTCCAGTGTCCCTGGTGACTTGGAATGCAGCTAATTTAGAAAAACTTGGTTGTGAAACCATTCCGTGGAAGTCATTGTATTCTGTCTCAGCCAATCAAAATCCATTGCAACAATTCTACATGGATTTCATATCACACTCCAAAATTAAAGATTGAAACTTCTTTGACAGCTTATTCGAAACATGACTTACTGTATTCTAAAATATGACATGCATTGTTCTAAACATGACTTACCTTATTCTAAACATGACTTACCTTATTCTAAACATGACTTACCTTACCTTATTCTAAACATGACTTACCTTACTTTAAACATGACTTGCCCAATATTTTAAAACATGATTTACCATATTCTAAAACATGACCTACCTACCTTATTTTAAACATGACTTGCACTTTCTAAAACATGATTTACCATATTCTAAAACATGATTTACCTTATTTTAAACATGACTTGCCCTATTCTAAAACATGATTTGCCTCATTCTAAACAATATTTGTATTAATTTAATAAAACATGACTTGTCTTTTTCTGTTCTCAATTGAGGTTGCACCATTTACTTACATGTAGTGTAACGATTACAACTCCTTTGATAAGAGAATCAGTTCTGCTGAACTGCAAAATTGATTGAAGTTTATTCACAGCAAAAATTACCAGACTTACTGACTTAGGAGTTTAACGATGCAATATACAAGTTCCGAGTTACCCAAAAGTTATTTCCCTTTGTCGAACTCTTTCGCATTTTATGACGTATGGTGGGTACACAATGTATACATTATATCGTAGACTGGCACTGTACATAACGATTACGTACAATTAATGTAATGAAAGCGTAACTTTTGTTTATATCAATCACTGGTATGCATATTCTGGCCATATCAAGCATAATTTGTTTGAATAAGATCATCAAATTGGCTATTAAATCATTATTCGTTTCCTTTTCTACATGAGTGACTCTTTTATCAAAGAAAGATGGCAATTAACAATATTTGTTTGAGCCATTTTGTTATCCAATATTCATAAACTCACTAAAGTTGCCTTTCCCCTGAGATAGGATGGTCTCAGAAACTCTGGATATCATCTTTTAAAAGAAATAATACAACGATAGTAATTAGCAAATGTACCCACTGTCATCATATTTTACGTCATAATTTACGGAAGAGTTCGATAAAGGTAAATAACTGTTGGGGAACTTGGAACTTCCGTATTGAATCGAGTGTTAATAATTTACCTATACTGGGGTCCTCTGCATTGTCTATCCCTTCACTCCACTCCTCCTCATGTTTCGGTACACTGTAGGGATCTTCGATATATTCTTCATTTTCTGGAAGATCTCCACAAGAACTTTCTTCAATACTGAACTTTGGTACATTGTCAACTGTTGTACTGTTATTGTTCCTTTTTCCAACACTAACCCCATTCATGACATTATAAAACTCTTCATTTTCATCATCCCAGACTGGCTCTGATTTGATGACGATATCATTGTTTTCCTCATTATCACGACCGATTTGTTCCTCCCCCACACTCTTAACTTGCCAATCAGAACTAGCACTTAGAAACTTTTCTGCACTGGTTTCTGAAAAGAGTATTTTTATGCACATATGTACAATGTTGCTTAATTGATACAAAAGGCACACGAATCTTAACAGTCACCTGAGAATCACATTTGTACCGTATAAGTTTTACATACAAAAACCTTACAGAAAGTTGTGTCCGTAACAATTATTTCCCAATCTACAGATTGGGCCTTCGATCAGAACAATATTGCAATACAATGTATATCCTAACCATCATACAAAGTGAGATCATAAGCTAATGTCTCTCCCTTACAACAGCTGTGACCTTAACATAGTGACAATTAATATACATATACTAGTAAATCTTAACCTTGACCAAATGACATTGGGCAAAAGCGACTTTTATGACATGTATAATCTTATTATGTCTTTTTCATTACACAGGTCAAAGTAGGATTGAAGAACAGAGGATGGACACATCAACAGACAGGATCCCTACAATCATTTTGCTATTTTGAAGTAGATATTGTTTGTACTGTATGAGCTATAGAGCCTAGCTCTAGGACTAAATCCCCTGGGTTGTTTGTTTGTTTAATGCCCCATCGAGAATTTTTCACTCATCAATGCTCAGATTGTGAAGTCACCGGCTATATGTGAAGTACAAAACCTCTAAATGTTGAGTGCTTGGTGAAGGAGCAATCACTACCTACAGACCCTGAAGCGTACTACTACACCACTTGCACGGAACGGTACGAAACGATTCTTGCACAGAACGGTGAACGGTTTGCACGAAACGCTGAACGATCTGCACGGAACGGTGAATGGTTTGCACGAAACACTGTGCACAGAACGGTGAAAGCTTTGCACGAAACGCTGACCACTTTGTAGGCGTGGCTTGCACGCTTTGTGAACAGTCTGCACGAAACGGTAGGAGTGGCCTGCACGCTTTGACTTTTTTTTTCGGTATTATTTGGTTTAAATAGTTGCAGTATTCTAGATATTAAAAAAAAGGTTGAGAAAGAAATGATAATGATTCATTTTAAAATAATTGCTCATGTACAACGCGGTAAATTTCATTTTTGCTTATTAGATCAATAAATTATGAACACGTTGGAATGAAAACAATTGAATTCTTTTTTTAATTTCGGAAATAAAAGAAAATTATATCATCACGGAATATTGATTAATCAAAATTAATCAAAATTTATTGATTCATGGCTCTATTAAATTCATTGAAACTGAATATGAAATGGTCGTGTATGTTTCGCTATTTTTGTACATTCATTCTGAGTGTCGTTAAAATACTTTTGGAATAATTCAATTTGTATATTCCCAGCCTCCTCCCAAAGACAGATGTTGAATAAACCTATACATTTTATATACATGTGTACGTGAATGAAAACGGATAAAATGATTCAAAGAAATTTCTTGTCAGGAAAGATTGAAATATTTTTGGGCGGGAAGAGGGTTGTGAACGATCTGCACGAAATGCTAGGCATGACCTGCACGCTTTTATTTTTTCGGCATTATTTGTTTCATCCTAGGGTTAGTTTAAACAAGGAATAGTTTAATGACTTGCGAACACGTTAGAATAAAAGGAAATTAATATTTTTTAACTTTGGAAATAAAGGAAAAAGATGCATAAATTGTATCGTAATGGAATATTGATTATTCAACTTTTTTTATTCATTGCTCTATTAAATTCATTGAAGAAGTCGGGTCTGCATTGCTATTTTGTACATTCAATCTGAGTGCCGTTAAAACATGTGTGCATTTTGTATTTCCAGGCCTCTTTTCAAAGACAGATCTTGAATAAACCTATACATTTTTATAATTATACGTGTATGACAACAGATAAAATGACGGGAGGAGGGATGCATCTAGACATAGAATTAGCTAGTCGATAAGAACCTGTCACCTTGGATAAGTAGGAAAAATACAAAACAAAGATGAAACAATCAAAATAGGATTGAAATAGACTGAGAAATAAATCATATAAATGAATAAATAAAACAAATAATGACTAATTACAGTAATGATCCACAGATATGCGAGCGGATCTAACATCCAATTTTGATTAGATTGTTGCATTTGTCTCAATTTTAAACCTATAGAAAACTGCATTAATTTTTGAGAGACAAAAGATATAAACATCTCTTTTGTCATATTTCAATTGCCCCGATTTTACACCTTCTGTACGAATGTTAATTTCAAATACACGGATTAGCTGACCTCTACTGTGGTAAAATAAAAAGGACCCTGGAATTTGCGTAGAATATACAAGTTACAGTGTATACACAGGTCGGTCTTTGCATTATGCAGACAGTTCCGATAAACGATTTTAATGAAAATATTTTTTATTTATAAAGAGAAACTTAATCATACAAATGTAACAAGACAAATTAATTATTCCTATATACAAATAAAAAAATAAATTGTCTTGATTTGTACTTGTTATCCATTATGACATAATGTTGCATTCATGCTTATATGTGTAAGGATTATTCGTTGTGTATTCTATGGTTTTTCTTAAAATTATCAATTGTAAATTTTAGTATGTTGTACAGCGCTTTAGAGTATTTTTAGATAAGGCGCTATATAAGTGTACTTTTATTATTATTATTATACATAAAAAGATAACGAGGGCAGAGATATACATGTCTCTGCACTTGCTAGAAACTACCAAGGGTGAGAAAATGGTATCGGATTTTGCTCTGCCTCGTGGCTTTATAATAAACTGTTTTCTTTTGATTAATTGCAAATTTTCACTGTTGAAAGCCCGTCTTAGAGACATTTTGAAATAATATACAACGATCTGCACATTTCTATGGGTGTGGCTTGATCCTGCACGTAACGATTCTTGCACGAAACGATTTGCACGGAACGGTGTACGGTCTGCACGAAACGCTGAACGGTCTGCACGGAATGGTGAACGGTTTGCATGGAATGGTGAACGATTTGCACGAAACGGTGAACGGTCTGCACGGAATGGTGAACGGTGAACGGTTTGCATGGAATGGTGAACGATTTGCACAAAACGGTGAACGATTTGCACGAAACGGTGAACGGTTTGCAAGGAACGAAACGCTTTGGAGGTGTAGTAGCACGCTTCAGGGTCTGTATGTTTACGTCCTGAGATTTGATGTGGCTATAGCACAAGTGGGGCTTGAACTCATGACACCCTGTTACGAAATTAATGCTCTACCACTGAGCCACCATGAATGGTCTAATGTAACTTTAAACTAGATGTGTCAGTACGACACAAATGCCCCCAAATCAACGAACAGGAACAGGAACAAAACTCAAACTTGATCTTAACTCATCAATACAAATCTGCATTCAAAAAATCAGTTTAATTCTCAAGGCATTTAGAAAATAAGTCCGGATTACTGGTTGTAACACTAATTTTCATAAGTTAAAGGGGCACAACACCATAAAAAATCTACGAACCAGAACGAAAGTCAAACTCAATCTATAATTCATCTATGTACACCGGCATACAAAAAATCAGTTCAATATCTCAAGGCATTTAGAAGAAAAGTCTGAAATACTGGGCGTTACTGAAGGACGGAACGACAGAAGGACAGACATGGGTAAAACTATATGCCTTGACCACGTTGTGGCAGGGGCATAAAAATACAAAATCACAGTACTACATGTGTAATTATTTTGTGCATTAAAACTTTGGTGCAACAGAGTTTTTATGCATGATGTGGTGTGCCATTGGGCTACAAAATTTAAATCAAGTACCCAATACACATATATTATATCTACTAAGGAATACATGTATCTTGGTTGTTTATATAATGAATTCAATAGAAGCCTGGTGTGATTTGTATAACTGGTAAATTGATCACAGTGGAATTCCATCCATATTTCCGTTAGTTTTATAGATACATGACCCACAGTATAAACAATCTAGACATTTCTTTCTTGGAGTTAAATACTGAGCAAGTTGACTGGTTTCTTTTCTTAAAGGGACATTAGCCATCATTTTGTAACCAAAAAAAAAACCCCACAAATTTTTAATGAAAATTGCTCTATGTTATATATTTCAGTAATAACACCAGTATCTATTTCAAACACTTTTTAACCTCAAAGAAGGCACATGAATACCGGTAGGTAATTTTGGTAATTAAATAATTATTGTCTTGCAAGACAATAAATTTCTTCACATTAAAAGCAATTATCTAATGTAGTTTTATTAGGTTTCTCTTAGTTTTGGTACAAAATAATGATTTTATTAGATCTTTGGTCATAAATATACATTCCTATGCCATTGAGAGATTTTGAGAAAAAAATGGTTGTCATCACTTTCACAGTTAATGCCCCTTTATCGCAATTCACCTTTGAATTAGAACGCTTTGGCCGATATAGTATTGCGTTGTGTGACGACACAATCGAATCTGTTTGTAATACAATTGAGAAATGCAATAGAAACTCTCATTGGCCCATATGTATAAGTCATCCCAAATTCCCTTATACGGGAGTAGTCAGCATTTGAAAACATGACGGCCAGATGCTAGATGGAAAAAAACTTCAAGGGAAGAAAGAGAAAAGGTTGTATTCTTGTGTTGTTGTCTCATAAATTTAATATCAAAAAGATTCCTAACATATTTTCATACTATACTTGTGTCCAAACATACCTTCAAATATTTATTAAAGCCCCATACGACCCAAAAACTCGATCACAGCTTTTGATGATTTCGTTCGTAGACGTAGCCATGTTAGGTAGCCAGTCAATTCGAATCACGGTTCATTTCCATACTAGCACAATAGCGTCTAGATGTGTACTAATACCCCACAAATATTTTAGCTAAATAGTTTGAATAATATACCACCCCAGTCCTATTCAATGATAATTATTCAAATAGCAAAACTCATGGCAATGCGGCTTTCATTAGTCATGGGCGGCTGTGCCGGCCGGTCTCCGATCTAATGCATGACTTATGTAGCATTTTCGATAATCAAGAGCTTATTTTACCTTTCCAAAAACTGGTAAAAAAAATGTTTTAATTTCTATTTATTATTCATGTTGATAATAAATGAAGAGCGAATACATAACTTACAATCAATTTTATGAATAGATACCAATAGCAAGAGTTCGAATTGACCGGTTACCTAACATGGCTACGTCAACAAACGAAATCATTTGAAGCTGCGAGTTTTCGGGTCGTGTGTGGCTTTAATGAATATTTGAAGGTATGTTTGGACACAAGTATATAGTAGGAAAATATGTTAAGATTTTTTATATTGAGTTTATGAGACAGTAACACAAGAATACACCGATATCAGGCCTCAACCGTCCGCAGCTTTTTGTGACCCGTAAATCGAAGGTTTCTATAAGAGGTGGATCTTTTCAGAGAGCTATGTAAAGTTCTCCAGCTACACTGAATCCGCTCGAGAAAGTGGGCAGGCTGTAATCAGCCAATGAAAACTCTTGTTGTATTACATCAAACATGTCATTCAAATTGTTCAATCGTCTCATTCAATTGTGTCGTCACACAACGCAATACTACATCGGGTAAAGCGTTCTAATTCAAAGGTGAATTGCGATAAATATACAGTGTAGGTTTTTATGTTGAGTTGAAAGGGCACTTGCTTTTATCAAGAATTATATACTACGAGTTTAAATATCTGAGGTTCACAACAGTCATAACATTGGTAAATATATAAATATTACATACAAAAAAGTATGTGCATACATGTACAAGTATATCTTTATTCAACATTTTAAAGAATACCAATAACATGGTGAATTGAAAAGAAGGAAAAAGCACATTGTGTTGTTTTTCAGCATCCTTTTATAGACTTGTGACGACTTAAACTGGATCTCCATCGGAATGACTGTCCACACCTACAAAGGAGTACTTTACCAGAATGCATACTATTCACATGATCTGCCAACACAGAATTTGAGGAAAATGTCTTTTCACAATGAACACACTTCACTCCATATAAACAAGTTGCTTTATGGTTCTTCAAACTAGCATGGCTTTTATATTTTTTTCGACAAATTTCACAAGAATAAGGTTTCATTCCAGTGTGCGAGTTTAAATGGTCTGTCAATCGCTTCGATCTCGTGAAAATTTTCTGACAACCACTAATGGGACACTTCAATGAATTTCCATGACCATGCTTCAACAGGTGCTCTGTCAGAGAGGCTTTCTTGTTATATCGCTTCCCACAGATTGAGCACAAGTGCTCTGCAATAGTGTGCTTTGCATCATTGTGGCGCTGTAATTCATCTTCATCACTGAATATCAAGGTACACTTGCTGCATTTGTAAATTGCGTCATGTATCTTCAAGTGTCTCTGTAACGACTTCCAGTGTTTGTAAGATCTACTACAAATGTCACAGTTAAAGCTCCCTAAATCACTGTTCTGCGGAGCTGCTTCTGCAGCAGGCTTCTCTATTAACGATGAATCGCGTGGCACCTCTATATTCTTCTTGTCCCTTGTATTGGTAACTGAAAGGAAAAGAATATGAATAACATTGAATCCTAAAACTAGAACTGTAAGACAATCATTCTTCATGCATTATCTGTAACCTACATGTATTTCAGCAGTGCTGTTAAAACACATCTTTAAAATGACAACCTATATCACTGTTCACTTCTGAAACAAAATCGTAATCAGGTTAGTCACTTAAAGTCACTGAAATCTATTTTTTCCAATATTGTCATCTATTTTTCAAGATCGCTACAAAGCATCAGGGCACACGTTTCTCGTACTGGTGTTACATGTATAATTCACACCGTGTGTTACTCTTACCCCTCCAACACAAGGAAATAAAGTTTTACGAGATGTGTCATTAAATATTTAGTGTTTGAGAAGATGATTCACATGAAGCCTTTGAAAAATCATTTCATGACTGCCCAAAGAAATAGCATAAAAGATTTAGAATAAAGATTGTGAAAGCAGTCAATATTACCTTTTAAATTAAAATATTGTACTCACCTAATCTTTTCCAAGCTTATGTATTGCTCACTGTCAGAAATCAGCATATCGCGGCCTTAAAGCTTTATGTACGACTGAATGGTGTGTCTTAAGATACAGTGTTACACAATGAACGCCATCTTTGCTAGCAATGGATGAAGATTCACTCTTCCATCTTCACCATTGGCAGATTGAGTTAAAATTCAACAGTGGCAAACAAATTACCCAAAATGTGTTTGTGAATCACTGATGCCCCCTTATGGTAGTACAGTTGATTATGTCCATGGATAAAGTTAAAACCCCAAGGTCAAGGGATAAAAAACTTTGATATCCCCCAAATAAGTTTTGTCACAAGGAATACACATTTGAAATGTGAAAACACTAAACTAACACTATCCATTCAAAAGCTATGGCCAAGGTTAAAGTTTTTCAAAAATAGGTCCCCCCCCCCCCCCCCCCCCCCCCCCCCCGAAGGTAAAGGTCATGAGGTCAAAGCTTTTGATACCTAAAAAAAGGTTTTGTCACAAGGAATACACATGAAATATGAAAGCCCTATCACCATCAATCAAAAGTTATAGCCAAGTTTAAAGTTTTTGCAGACAAACAGACAGACCAAAATCTATATGCCCCAAAACTCTTGATATCTGGGGGCGTAAAATTAAAATAAAAGTCATGATTATCATTGGTTACTTCTGGACCAATCATATGCAATAAGACGTAGCTGTGAAACGTGAATAAAACTACATCAATAGATAAATCCATTCTAATGCATTACCAAAGAGGCCCATGGGCCTTAACAGTCACCTGAGCCTCACACAATTGAAACTTAAAATAGAATAGTTGCATGTTGTTAGTGCAATGGTCACATTTTTCAAACTTAGTAAACTCAAATTGCTGCAGTTTTTGTGATGAAAAGTGACATTCATTTCTTCTTAAGTTTCTCCATTAAAAATCATGTAATGGAAAATTGTTTCTAACTTTACTTTATCAGTGACCTTGACCAAAAGATAATACTTCAGGGCCATCAAAAACTTTCTACATTTTCAGCCTTATATAGTACCTGCAACGTTAATAGTTAAATGTGATTCTGAACATCTCTATAATAAAGCTTGCTATATGAATGACTGGAATATAGAGGACAAAATATTACATCTGATATACAGAATGTACCAATCAGGTAAACGATAATCAATGCAGGATAGCAGAACTAAAAAAAAAAATGAATCTCTTCAGAAAAAGTAGTTATGAAAATTATACTTCACTTATACAAATTAGTGATGGATAAAGGTGATTAATTTCTGATACAAAAACATCTGCCTTATTTGAAGATTGTTTTCTTCTTCAAAATTTTGCAAGTGAATATTCTACTAGCGCCAAACACGTGTTACTAGATTAAATTTCTGATTTTAGGTAGCGGAAGATGCCTAAAAATAATTCACATAATCGTGTATTTCCTCTATTGTATATGGGTATTTACTCAGTTTGTTAGAGTTTTGTCTCAATATTTGCCAAAGGTGAAAAGAGAAGAGCTCACCATCACACATGGACAGCAATGATGCACAAACACATGTAGCACTAAAACACCTGGAGTACTTAAGTACCTGTATCCATCTGGCCGCAGTCATCAATGCCACTGTCCCGGGCCTCTGTAGGGGTCTGTGTAGATGCATGTTGGTTAAAGTTCTCTGATGTATCCAACTCCCAATCTGGCTCCTGCTTCACAACTGGGAAAACATCTGGTAAATATAAAGTACAATGTTTTCCAATTTCACAACCATTCATGCATTCAATGTAGACAAGAATACTGACAGTATGATACACATATCAAACCTTACTGACAATAAAAGAAATTCAGCATATCTCAAAGAACAAGTATTGCCTGAAAGTGCCTAACTGCAAGTGTGTGACCCCCCCAAGATGCTGCACAAAGTGATCCCAGTGTTATGTAGTGGATACAATCAGTATGCACTGTCTACTATAAAATGGAATGTCCACTAGCTGGAGATCCATATGTGGCAGTATTGCAGTCATGATAGTAATTTGGTAAGAGGAAGAAGTGAGTAATTTTTAGTCATGTACAACATATTTTCATTGCTTACATAAAGAAAACAAAAGTAGAAACAATCTGCAGCTATAGGTTATCTAGTATTTAAAAGTAATCTGAGGAAAACGAAGTACTAAATGTCCACACACATGCACACTTATTCGATTAATAAAATCAATTTAGACATGACCCAAAGATGTTATAATCATAACTACTCACAATTTTATCATCTATATCAACTTTATCATCTATATCAACTTTACGATTACGATTATCAATGAGATGTGTTTGGGAAACAGTGGTGCCCCCTATGGCAGCAAGGAAGGTCTTGTCACATGGAATGGCTAAATACAGATGAAAATATGATAGCCCCATCATGAACAATTCAAAGGTTATGGTCTAGGTTATAAGATTTTCGAAAGTTGGTCAAACATCAAGGACATGTGGTCAAAACTTTAAATAATATACAACCAACCATTCAAAAGTTATTGCCAAGGTTAAACTTTTTCACAAGTAGGTTAAACCCCCAAGGTCAAGATAACAAGCCAAAACACTTGGTATCAAAAGAAAAGTCTTGTTACAATGAATACAGATGTCATATGGAATCCCCATCACCATCAATTCAAAAGTTATGGCCAAGGTTAAAGTTTTTGCAGACAAACAGACCAAAATCTATATGCCCGCCTATGAATCTCTGATTACTAGGGCATAAAAATGTCTAGTAACTAGAGAAATTAGTTTTTATGAAAAACAAATGTCTCCCCAGCTCCTCGAATTGGAAGTGCTCCAAATGAAACCTCCTCCCCTTAATGTACTGCATGGTATAGAGGAAAACACATGAGCTGGAACATAGATATTATGAACTCTGATAAGGCACATAGGAGAAGTGTTCACAAACTATTTTATATCCTCCGTCCCCCAGATCCACTATAACTTTAAGGACAACAATTAAATCCTTCTATCCCTGCAATATGCACATCTGGAAATGGCATTAAAGTACAATGTACCGTACAAAATTTCAAGTCTATCCGATAACCCATATAGGAGTAGAAGTGTTCACAAGCTATTTTACATCCTCCACCCCTCTTAGATCCAGTATAACTTTTAGGAAAATATTTGGATCCTCCTGTTGTATCAAGATGCACGTCTACAAATGGCAATGAAGCACTGTACAGAGTTTTAAGTCTATCCGATATGCCATATAGGTAGTGATGGGCATTCGGACCAAAAACCATAATCGATTATAATTGCAGTTGTCATTGAAGTGGGTTTTTTCTCTCAAAATAGATAACAAAATCTGAACATATGGAAACAACATTTAAATTTTTCTTTGTTCCTTTTGTTTACGGTAAATAATTTTCAATATATCAAGTAATGGAATTTATTATATTCACAATGTCTTAAAGTTATCAGTCAGACTCCTTTATCTGACTGTTGAATGTCGTTGAACTATCGTAAATTCTCCCGCAATTTTGTTTGCTTGTTTTTTGATCGGGAAATGATACAGAAAAGAAAATCTGAACAAAATTGAAATGATTGCTGTATTTTTAAATTGGTCAATGATGTCGGCGACTTTTATTTTGTAATCGATTAGTAGCATCATAGAGTTCTAAACGACTGACAATCGATCATAGCCGACAATGGTTTCATCACTACTTACATGTATAGGAGGAGAAGCGTTTACAAGATTTTGTGACAGACATTAGACAGAAAGTACAAAAACAATAATGTCACCCCCTGAAAGAGGGGAGACATAATTTGCAGAAGTGCCACTTCCATATAAGCCATCTAAATTTTCTGAGGTTTTCAATAAAATTTTGAAAATAAAAATATGATTCTGGATTATTGTATCATCATATGTTTCTTCTAATAAAACATAGATAGCTAATTAAATGAAAATAAAAGATGTCGAATTTCACCACAAAAATAAACAAAAGGCCCACAGGCCTTATCGGTCACCTGAATACTAGTGAAAAAGTATCACTACTTCCATGGGCTATGAAATCTTGAAAAAAATTCCTGTTCTGAATATCTAAGCTAAATTCTAATGTTCAGCAACAGTATAAAACAAGATGTGTTTATTAAAACTTCACTGCCCTCAAAAGTGCATACACTGATGAAAGGCTTTAAATAATACAGTAGGTGTATTAACATTAAAACATCAAAATATATTACTAATTTGGACTCATCCCAAAGTCATAACCCTGGGTTGTGAAATTCATCATTTTTTGTACATCCTTTTCTGCTATTCCTAAGTATGCATTTAGATTTTATACAGTATCAGCAAACTTACACGTAAATACTATATACTAAGTTTGGCCCCACCCTGGGGTCAAAACCCTTACTCTGGGGGAAAATCAAATTTACAATTTTGGTAAAAGACTACCTGCTCTATCCATTTAGCTTCAATATAGTATCAAAAGCACTAAAAAAAATGTTATTTAAGTGTTTTACACATAAACACTATATAATAAGTTTGGCCCCGCCCTGAGGTCAGAACCCCTACCCCGGGGATCATGAAATTTACAATTTTGGTAGAGGCCTTCCTGCTCTACATCACTATGCATTTAGTTTTTCTTATATGTGTGTGGTTCTTGAGAAGATTTTCGAAAATTTGTCAATTTTGGGCAGTTTTTGCCCTGCCCCTAGGCCCCAGCGGTGCAGGAATCCTGAAATTTACAAGCTATGTTCCCTTTGTTCCAAATATGTTTCATACCAAATTTGAAAAGAATTGGAATGATAGCTATCAAGAAGTTAAAAAGTCTATATTGTTCACACATTTAATAACTGACCATTTTGGCCCCACCCTGATACCAAAACCCCTACCCCTGGAATAATCAAATTTACAATTTTGGTAAAGGACTACCGGTTCTTTCTAAATATCTATTTACTTTCAATTTAGTACCAATAGCACTAAAGAAGATGTAATTTAAGTGTTTTACACATAAACACTACATAACAAGTTTGGTCCCGCCCTGGGGTCAGAACCCCTACCCCGGGGATCATGAAATTTACAATTTTGGTAGAGGCCTTCCTGCTCTACATCACTATGCATTTAGTTTTTCTTACATGTTCTTAAGAAGATTTTTGAAAATTTGTCAATTTTGGGCAGCTTTTGACAAAGGGAAAACAAAAAAATAAAGACATCAAAGGTAATAAATTTACCATTTGAATGATGACTATTTTCATCAGCTTGTAGAGGTGTATTTATTTTATTCTGTAAGGAGAATGTGTTCACTGCTGTGTTGTTTGTTTCCCATTTGCTTTCTTCTGTTTCAGCTGAATCTTCCTCCATTGAAGTATCAGCCTCCTTAAAGACACCAGTGTGCAATATGTTAGGTTCATCCACACACTCAGAACTATGTGTCCCGACTAGCATTTCTCCAGCTCCACTCTCCTCTGGTATCTTAGACTCTGGGGTTTCTCCAGTTCCGCTCTCCTCTGGTATCTTGGACTCTGGGAGATCCTCACTTTCATATGACATTAGAGTGCTCTGTACTTCTGAAGGTTGAATCTGAGCAGGTAAGTTGTCATCTAAAAATAGAGGTGATCTATTTCTTTCAGTAAAATATTCAGGGTTAAGAAACACTGCTTGACCAGAAGCTAAACGTTTTACTTACAATGAGCTTCTAAAGTTTTTCAAGTACAAAGTCGTGGCTTTCTATAGATATTTCTCGCTTTTTTTCCAGGGACCTTGACTTTGGCCAAAATGACCTTAACTAACGGTTAAGACACACTAACAAGTCATAAGCAACTTTTGTGACAAATAAGATCTTGCAGTGTTTTTTTCTATTAACATGTTACAATCCTGACACAAAATGGGAGTGATTAGACCTGGATCAATATATCAACATGTACCCATATGTTTCTGTTATTTTAGGCATAAATTTGTGCCACTTCACTTACAGCTGGTGACATCGACGTAAAAAAAAGAAGTTGGATGGAATAATAGAAGATGGATAGATAAAAGGATATATATGTTGATTACTGTTGATATATATCACCCAATCTCCATTTGAAGAGCTCACAACTATGTACCGAGTTTGTTCCACATAATATGTTCAAATGTAAAGAGGATATCTTAGTAACATATTTCAGTATTTGAGCAATACAGCCCTTCCCTGAGAAAGGCCCAAGTTCCTGACCTAGAAAGATCACAACTTTCACAATTTAGGGAAATGCCCCTATGCTCATTATACAGAAACCTTATGCAAAAGTAAAAGACAATTTAAAAAAAAAATGCACTTTTTCTTCATAACCTACTCAGCCCCACCCTAGAACTTGAATGCTTGACCCTAGAGCCACGAGATTCACAAGTTTTGTAGAGGCCTCTACAATTCTGATAATGATACATGTTCAGGACTAAAGCAGATTATGACCCCATCTCTAAAGTCCACATGCCCTTCCCCCGATTCCCTCCCTGACCTCATGCCCCTCCCCCAATTCTCTCCCTGACTTCAGACCCCTCCCCTGAGCCCACTCATCACAGCACACACTACAGGAAGCACACACTGCAGGAATCACACACTGCAGGAAGCACACACTACAGCACACACTACAGTAATCACACACTACAGTAAGCACACACTACAGCAAGCACACACTGCAGCACACACTACAGTAAGCACACACTACAGCACACACTGCAGTAAGCACACACTACAGCAAGCACACACCGCACGAAGCACACACTGCAGCAAGCACACACTGCAGTAAGCACACACTACAGCAAGCACACACCGCACGAAGCACACACTGCAGCAAGCACACACTGCAGTAAGCACACACTGCAGGAAGCACATACTACAGCACACACTACAGTAACACAGTAAGCACACACTACAGCACACACTACATTAACACAGTAAGCACACACTACAGTAAGCACACACTGCAGGAAGCACACACTACAGTAATCACACACTACAGCACACACTGCAGTAAGCACACACTGCAGCAAGCACACACTGCAGGAAGCACACACTGTAGCAAGCACACACTGCAGCAAGTACACACTGCAGCAAGCACACACTACAGTAAGCACACACTACAGTAAGCACACACTACAGCACACACTACAGTAATCACACACTACAGCACACACTGCAGTAAGCACACACTGCAGCAAGCACACACTGCAGCAAGCACACACTGCAACAAGCACACACTGCAACAAGCACACACTGCAGGAAGCACACACTGCAGCAAGCACACACTACAGGACACATTACAGTAAGCACACACTACAGCACACACTACAGTAAGCACACACTACAGCACACACACTACAGCACACACTACAGTAAGCACACACTACATTAATACAGTAAGCACACACTACAGTAAGCACACACTACATTAATACAGTAAGCACACACTACATTAACACAGAAAGCACACACTACAGTAATACAGTAAGCACACACTACAGTAATACAGTAAGCACACACTACAGTAAGCACACAATACAGTAATACAGTAAGCACACACTACAGTAAGCACACAATACAGTAATACAGTAAGCACACACTACAGTAATACAGTAAGTACACATTACAGTAATACAGTAAGCACACACTACAGTAAGCACACACTACAGTAATACAGTAAGCACACACTACAGTAATACATTAAGTACACATTACAGTAATACAGTAAGCACACACTACAGTAAGCACACACTACAGTAATACAGTAAGCACACACTACAGTAATACAGTAAGTACACACTACAGTAAGCACACACTACAGTAATACAGTAAGCACACATTATAGTAAGTACACACTACAGTAAGCACACACTACAGTAATACAGTAAGCACACACTATAGTAAGTACACACTACAGTAAGCACACACTACAGTAAGCACACACTACAGTAAGCACACACTACAATAAGCACACACTACAGTAATACAGTAAGTACACACTACAGTAATACAGTAAGCACACACTACAGTAATACAGTAAGCACACACTACAGTAAGCACACAATACAGTAATACAGTAAGCACACACTATAGTAAGCACACACTACAGTAAGCACACACTACAGTAAGCACACACTACAGTAATACAGTAAGCACACACTACAGTAAGCACACAATACAGTAATACAGTAAGCACACACTACAGTAATACAGTAAACACATATTACAGTAATACAGTAAGTACACACTACAGTAAGCACACAATACAGTAATACAGTAAGTACACACTACAGTAATACAGTAAGCACACACTACAGTAAGCACACACACTACAGTAAGCACACACTACAGCACCACCTGCTAAAAGTACCTTGTTTTTTCCTGCTGTTTCCAGGTTTCCCTACAAACTCTGTTCCTAAAGCTTCTTTTCTTTTTCTGTATGTCATTTTGATTGGGTAAACAGCCTTTAAGGTTTTCTTGGATGTTGGAACTGAAGCTATTTTCCTTGTTGACGCCATGTGTACCTTTATCACTACAAATTTAAGTATATTGAAACATCAAATTTTGTCCAGCAATGGGTCCACGATTTAAAAATTTCAATTTTCTTCAATTTATACAAAATTCAGTATTTCCATGAAAAGAAAGCCAGAAGCAAAGAATCAGGATTCATGTTCACATCACTAGTTTGCAAAGTAGCAATTTCCAAATCGTGGTTCATGAATTGTGTGCATGGTTTCCAGTGATTCCGAAGGTCCGTCGGACATTGGCAAATGTCCGGTAATTTTTGTTTTGGTCCGATAGATATCAATTGTTGGCCGGACCAAATGTCCAATAAATAATTTTTTTTTCAATGAAATACATGATTAGATAATTTTTCAATTTTTAGCAGCATGTCCCAAAATTTATTCTGTTCTTTAGTCATTGCAAACAGAAAACGTGTTACCATGTTTAACTCAAATGTATATAAAACTTGCAATCATCTTCAATTCTCCCGAGAGGGTGATAATACAGTATTGAGCAATATACCGTGAAACTATAGTCTTTGAATTAGGTACTAAATAACAGGTATATGAAGCATAAACTATACCCTGATCAAGAAGTACTTTAACAACATGGACACTTTGAATTTGAGTAACGCAATCGCGCAAGTTGCTAAAGTTTTAAATAAAACCTGTATTTCATAACACAAGTGTTGAACACGGGTAAGAAAAGTTTACTCCACTGACGAATCTGAAGTGAAAAGCTTGGGCTAATAAAGTACGTCCCTGATGCCATTCTAGACAAAATATCAAGAGGAAAAAAGCTGACACAGACGAAGAGAGAAAAGAAGAAAAACAAGAGGCCCATGGGCCACATCGCTCACCTGAGTCACCTTGGTCCATATCAGAAGACTTTCCATATATATTTGCATGTAAAAACCGTAGTTCCTATTATGGCCCCAACCTACCCCTGGAGGCCATGGTTTTTGCAAACTTGAATCTACACTATGTCAGAAAGCTTTCCTGTAAATGTGAACTTCTTTGGCCCAATGGTTCTTGAGAAGATTTTTAAAGATTTTTCCTATATATTTGTATGTAAAACTTTGATCCCCCCTTGTGGCCCCATCCTACCCCCAGGGGCCATGATTTGAACAAACTTGAATCTGCACTATGTCAGAAAGCTTTCATGTAAATATCAGCTTTTCTGGCTCAGTGGTTCTTGAGAAGATTTTCCCTATATATTTGTATGTAAAACTTTGATCCCCTATTGTGGCCCCATCCAAACCCCGGGGGACAGGATTTTAACAAACTTGAATCTGCATTGTCAGAAAGCCTTCATGTAAATCTCAGCTTTTCTGGCTCAGTGGTTCTTGAGAAGAAGATTTTTAAAGATTTTCTCTATATATTTGTATGTAAAACTTTGATCCCCTATTGTGGCCCCATCCGACCCCCGGGGGCCATCGTTTTAACAAACTTGAATCTGCACTATATCAGGAAGCTTTCATGTAAATATCAGCTTTTCTGGCTCAGTGGTTCTTGAGAAGAAGATTTTTAAAGATTTTCCCTGTATATTTGTATGTAAAACTTTGATCCCCCTTGTGGCCCCATCCGACCCCCGGGGGCCATGATTTGAACAAACTTGAATCTGCACTATGTCAGAAAGCTTTCATGTAAATCTCAGCATTTCTGGCTCAGTGGTTCTTGAGAAGAAGATTTTTAAAGATTTTTCCTATATATTTGTATGTAAAACTTTGATCCCCTATTGTGGCCCCATCCGACCCCCGGGGGCCAGGATTTTAACAATTTAGAATCTGCACTATATCAGGAAGCTTTCATATAAATATCAGCTTTTCTGGCTCAGTGGTTCTTGAGAAGATTTTTAAAGATTTTTTCCTATATATTTGTATGTAAACCATTGATCCCCTATTGTGGCTCCATCTGACCCCCGGGGGCCAGGATTTTAACAATTTAAAATCTGCACTATATCAGGAAGCTTTCATATAAATCTCAGCTTTTCTGGCTCAGTGGTTCTTGAGAAGAAGATTTTTGAAGATTATTCCTATATATTTGTATGTAAAACTTTGATCCCCTATTGTGGCCCCATCCGACCCCCGGGGCCCAGGATTTTTACAATTTAGAATCTGCACTACCTAATAAAGCTTATCTATAAATTTCATCTTTTCTGGCCTAGTGGTTCTTGAGAAGAAGATTTTTTAATGACCCTACTCCATTTTTACCTTTTCTTGATTATCTCCCCTTGGAAAGTGGCCTGGCCCTTTATTTTAACAACTTAAAATTCCCTTTACCTAAGGATGCTTTGAGCCAACTTTGGTTGAAATTGGCCCAGTGGTTTTTGAGAAGAAGTCAAAAATGTTAAAAGTTTACAGACGGACGGACGCCGGAATACGGGTGATCAGAAAAGCTCACTTGAGCTTTTAGCTCAGGTGAGCTAAAAGGAGTATGAAAAAGAAACCAAGAAAATTCAATGAAAAATCAAAATGGAAGGTTAGACGTGATTGGCTTTGTTTTGACATATTCAAAATTGTAATGACATGTTTTATTTGCATTAATCACCATGGAAACAAAAGTTCAAGCATAGGAACCAGTAATTTTGTCTGTTGAACAGTAGGGGTCTATACCATACCCCACCCCACCCCACAAAAACAAATTAATAAAACCTAAGGAATGAAACACATTTTTACTCCATACTTCACTTCAAAATAGTTGAAAATTCTGCTTTCATCGTCACCCACCCCGAAGTTCTTTCTGATCCAGTAATTTCAATATTTATGCAAATTTATTCACCATAAAGATAATTCTCATTGGCGCGTAATCACAGTATTAATTTTTTTTTTTAAAGACGTCAGCTCATTCCCTTGTTTGTCCTTAGTTGGGAATATAAAGGGAAAATCTTCTCAAGAACCACTGGGCCAGAAAATTTCACATTCACATTTAAGCTTCCTGACATAGTTCAGATTAAAGTTTGTTAAAATCATGCCCCCGGGGTAGGGTAGGGCGACAATAGGGGATCAAAGTTTTATCGTACATGGGAATATATAGGGAACATCTTTAAAAACCTTCTTCCCAAGAAACACTGGGCCAGAATGTTCATTTACATGAAGTTTTTAGCTTATTGATTTAGTGTAAATTCAAGTTTGTCAAAATCATGTCCCCCAAGGGTAGGTTGGGACCACAATGGGCAATTAATTTGCCTATAAAATTTTGGTCTGGTAAAATGTGATTTGGTCCAGTAATATCTCAAACATTACTGGACCAAATGTCCAGTAAGTACCAGAAGACCTTGGGAAGCACTGGGTTTCTGAGGACAAAAGGCATAGAAGACTGTATGTACTGATTTTTGTTCTTCAAGGATGGGTATCCACATGTTTGTAACATAGTACTGATCTTCTGTCCTTTAAAGGGATTGGTTCATGTTTTTTGAAAACAAAAAAAATAAATCATATTTTGACCTTAAACATCAAAAATATTTAACTCATTTAATGTTGACATTCTGAATGCAAGAATAAAAGCAATATTTTAGGCTTAACTCATGTTATGTAAACAAAGACTCTCGGGTCTTTATAAACAAACGAGTGAAATGTTAATTTTGTAATTTAAAGTATCTTAAATTTTACGCAGTCACAAAAACTTTTAGATGTCAGACACATTTTACCTAAAGAATACTTGAAATGTGATATATACAATAAACTTAGTTTGATATCTATTTGTAATTTCTTTTAAAAATTTAATAAACAATAACTTTTAAACAAATTAGATTTTGATATTAAATTTGAAAATCAAAATTTACAGGAAAATATTAAATCAGTCCCTTTAAGATGGGAAATCCATTTTTTTTTGTAACATTGTACAAAATAAATAAAGGATTCTTTCTAAAACTATATGTAGTTTTATTCTTATACAAGAGGCCCAGGGGCCTTATAGGTCACCTGAGTATCATGTAACAACCTTCCAATGTTTGAATTAGGTTTGTGTTTAAATATAAGAATTTTACTTTTGGATGGAAGAAACATTGAATAGCTATGTGGTCAGCCCTGCCTTTGCACCAGAACCCCTGACCCAGGGGCCATAAATTTCAGTTTTGAAAGAAGCATCCTTGATCATCATTATCATACTATTAGTTTGTCTACTTAATACCCAGCAGCAGAGGAGAAGATTTTCAAGGAAATAAAATGCATTTTCACTATATGATCAATAGGGCCCCACCCTAATACCAGAACCCCTGACCCAGGGGCCATGAATTTCACAATTTTGAAAGAGGCATCCTTGCTCATCATAACCATGCTATTGGTTTGTCTACTTGATACCCAAGGACAAAGAAGAAGATTTTCAAAGAAATAATGCATTTTCACTATATGACTTATAGAGCCCCACCCTAGCACCAGAACCCCTGATCCAGGGGCCATGAATTTCACAATTTTTAACAAGAGGTACTGTGAGCAATGCTCACTAAGAATACCCCCCGCTTACCCCAATCTCCCAAAGGGTGTTGGTAATAGGTATAAACTACCTCTTTTCTGAGTGTTGCTACTTCGATGTCCAGTGCGCATGACCTTTGACCTTTTGACCCCAAAATTGATAGGGAACATCTTCATCCCATGGGTAGTCCATATGTATGATATGGTGACTGTAGGTGGAAAGGATAACGCTTTAGAGCCCGGAAACCATATTGCTACTTCAATGTCCAGTGCGCTTGACCTTGACCTTTTGACCCCAAAATCGATAGGGATCATCTTCATCCCATGGGTAGTCCATATATATGATATGGTGACTGTAGGTGGAAAGGATAACGCTTTAGAACCCGGAAACCATATTGCTACTTCAATGTCCAGTGTGCTTGACCTTTGACCTTTTGACCCCAAAATCGATAGGGAACATCTTCATCCCATGGGTAGTCCATATATATGATATGGTGACGGTAGGTGGAAAGGATAATGCTTTAGAGCCCGGAAACCATTGCGTCTACAGATGGACGGACGGACAGACGGACAACCCGATTCCAGTATACCCCCCCACAACTTGTTGCGGGGGGTATAAAGAGGCATCCTTGCTCATCATTACCATGCTATTAGTTTGTCTACTTCATACCCAGAGACAGAGAAGAAGATTTTCAAAGAATTTCTACACTTTCACTATATGACCAATAGAGCCCCACCCTAACACAAGAACCCCTGCCCCAGGGGCCATGAATTTCACAATTTTGGTAGAGGGCTCATCACTCATTATAATTATGCCCACAGTTTGGCTTCTTGATGTCCAGGAGTAAAGAAGAAGATTTTTTAAAATTACACTCATTTTGATGGTTTTTGCCCCACTCCTCAGGCCCCAGGGGGGCAGGGACTACGAATTTCACAATTTTTGTTCCCCTCCACCCACAGATGCTATATGCCAAAATTGGTTGAAATTGGTTCAGGGGTTTCAGAGAAGAAGCTGAAAATGTTCAAATGTTAACGCACGACGCACGTCGCACGACGCAGGACAAAAACAGATAGCAATAGGTCACCTGAATGAATTCAGGTGACCTAAAAATTCTCATTTATCTAAATAGTATTAACGTAGTTCCACCCTCCTGTGACGTCATACGATTTTGCAAAGTCAATGATTTATTAATATAAATTATGCACGACAGGAACATAAATTTTGTAGGAATTTTTTTCAATAGTTATTGTGAAAAATCTTGTTAACCAAAAATTATTTCAAAAGTCCAAGTTTTATATGAATATTCATTTATGTTTCAAAAAATTAAGGAAAATTGCAATTTCCTGATGTTGATAACATGTTTATTGTGCTAATTGATAAAAATTTTATTCATACCCCAACTTACTTATTCTATCATTTTTATTTGTCACTAAGATACATTATTTGAAGAATCAACAATCAAATATAAGATTGAACCTATAATTCTAGAAAGGTGGAATTATCTTAAATCAAAATCTGGGCTGAATGATACTGAACTTTGTCCTTACATACCCAGCTGTTTCTGTCCATTTGAAAGATCTAACGTCCAAAATTATCTTAGACTGAAATTGATTAAATCACCCCGACAGTTCTTACAGTAAAACACACTTATAAGGAATTCACATTTATTGCGAAGTTATAGATATATATCTCCCTATGAAAGGAAAATAAAATATTTATTTTATATCATTATAAATTTATAAATGATTGGATAACAGAATGTGGTTATAACATGTATAATGACCTGGAGGTTTGCTATAACCATGCTTTACTTCACTTGTGTATAATAATAAACTTTAAACATCTAATGTGTCATATCAAATAATATTTTCATACACAAGGATGCAGACTCCCTAAAGTTTGCAACACCAAAGTCTTCAACGCAGATTTGAAAGTAAAATGTACAACCTTTAGTCTTTCTTCTGCAGAAATTAAGGAATGCGGTGAAGATATTTGTTTCTGTCATTTTACAAAGGTTTCCCAAAAGGAACTGCTTGCCAAGGTCTGTTCCATTAATGTACGTCATCCCCAGCACACTGTCCACAGACACAGTGAAGAATTCACACCCTGGTTTTACAATGTCATCCATCTGCCACAAAGGAAAAGTATAAATAAAAAGATATGATTATAAACTGCTGATTTTATATATAAAGTCTCCCAAACGAAGTACTGGCTGTATATAAGTGGTTTTTTCTGAGTACTACTACTTCCCCCCACAATAATAACTTTGTTACACAAAATCTATGCAAATTTTAATTTTATTTAAAATTCTGGATCAAAAAGACCTTGATTTTGAAAATTTTCAAAAAATCCCTTTGTTTCCTTTAGTAAAACTGGTGTCACTTGTGTAACAAGAAAAGAGAAAATGTAATGGACCAGGCCAGGATTCAAATCTGGATCCCCTATATATCTTCAGGCAGGTGCTCTACTGTTACAGTGATATTTCCATACAGGAGAATTACTACCTTATTTAGGCAGAATCTTTATTCAACTTCATAATTTTTTTTTACAAATATTTTAGGTATGACCTATTTTGTGTCAATAGTATCTTGATAAAGAGAGCATTGGACAGTGACAAGATATTTTCGTCATCACATGCATGCCATATCGCATAATTCGAAGTAATAAGTAAAAAGATTGAAAAAAATCTATAGTTACAAACAAATCACTACAGGTGACTCGAGATAACTCGAAGACAAGTGACCTTGATAAAACTTCTCGAGATCAAGAGTTCGAAATTCGGAAATTGAAGGTCCGCCAGTATGGTTCAGATGTTACAGTAACCGGAAATGTATACCAACAAGATCATATGATATCGTTTTGACATGTTTTCCTTCATATTCGTCAGGTACAAAAACATTTCAAAGTTTATTTATTTATTTGTTCTTTAATCATGCTTAGATTGGCATACAAAACCTAGTTCAGATGACGCTTTACTATCGCAAACTAAACAGAGCACAATGTTATGTCGCTTTACCCAAAACAAAAATTCTAACGAACGAGTAAAACAATGTTTTAGAGTAACTTTACACAACGAACAAACTCGGGAAATTTAACAGTGTGTAGATCTCTAAATACTGTATAAAACTTACTCTCTCGTTGTCACGTCAAAACAAATTCTAGATTTCATTCATAGTCGGATTACATATAATTTTAATCATCACGACTCAAAACTCCAGTGCAAGATGTAAACTGACCAATTAGCCAATCATATACTCAAGTGTTCACCTTCACAAAGAAGCACCAGTGATGTTTCAACTAGGTAAACACCTAATTACACCTCCGGCAATCAACAAAATCCAGGTAAGGCCTAAGCGGAAATTACTACACACTTGTGTAATGGAAGGTATACGCTACCACCACTTCGAGAGTGAAAAACAATGAAATGTGTTTCACGGGACCCAACTTCACTTTGAGAGATCGATAGTGTTATATAGAGAAAAAAATCAGGACCGTGATTTCACTTCAAGAGATCAAGAACTTAAAGAGATTGAAGTTCGAGCCATCGAGAGTCACCTGTACTTATACACTGTACATATATTTTTTTTATTCATGGAAGAATTCACCATTGAAAAATTCCTAATATCCAAAAATGTTGATGGTTTTTGCCAAATCAATAGGCCATAAAGTAACTATTAAAATTGGTGTGGAAAACACTAAACTGAGCTATCTGGCTACCTAGCTGTCTGACTGCCACATTCCTCTCTCCTTAAATATCTTCACACTTTGTAGACATTAACCCAGGACCTTTACCCTACAGAAGGCATCATCACCTGTCAACCCCAGGGGCTGTGCATGGCACCAAATGTAACAGGAAGAGAATGTAACAGACCAGACCAGAATTCGAACTTGGGTCCCCTGAATTTCCATTCAAGTATTCTATCACTACCAGCTGAGCTATCTGGCCATTGGCTATTGAAAATGTCCGACTGCAGGGTTTTATCCTGCTTTTAAATGCTACTACCCATTTCATATTTTATAAGGGGAATTTTTGAGAATGCAGTCATGAGCTTCCAGGGGAGGGAGAAGAAGGGTGGGGACATTCTCAAATTATACTATACATGTATATTAAAATAGGCAAATAAATCGATTGATTACTCATTATTATCTATATTGTTTAGACTTTGCCAATTATAGAAAATTACTATATATAAAAATGATTTTTGTTAAAATTCTCATACAATTTAATTATTTTGTGTAGTTTCTACAAATGAGGGGGAATTTTTACCTGTGGAAGGAGAAATATATTTGTTTTCAAAGGGGGAAGGTAGCTGCAATAATGTAGCCCTCTCTTTTTTTTAGGGAAAGGGCTACAACTTCTTAGGATCTCCATAATGGTGCAAGTGTGGGAGTGATTCACCCCCGCAACATTTGCGCTCATTCTAAACATTTCCTGACTTTCTTTACGTAAATAAAATGATATTCCATGTTTCTTAGTCAATATATGAATTTACAACCTGCAACTTAAGATTTGTGAGGTTCTAATCTACCATTTTCAACAATTTCGATAAATTCCAATTTCTCGATTCATATTTATGCGCCATGTTTGATGTACTGAAGTTTCAACTTCCGATTGTCAAGTCATTTGCATATGCCATATAAGGTAGTATTTACATCAATGGACAAGTATGGAGGCGAAAGCTATTTCGTCGGTATTGAAAAGGTTTGAATTTAATATCAAGTTAAAAACCGAACAGCAGAGTGTAAATTCTTTCTGCAACAATATGATTTTCCTTTCTTTGTCGAAGTGGCTCAAGTAACTACATTTTCGCGCTGATTGTCAATGTTTAGGTTTTTCATTAGATCCACCTACGAGATCTCGCGATAACAAGGATGGCAGAGCAGACGAAGAATTTTGCATGCTGTACATTATATTTAATGAAAAACACCTTTATTAGACATGCCCGAGCACAAAGTTGGTACTCCTTTTGGTGTAAACAACATTTCGGACTAATACACAGAGTTTACTATCGGTTATTCATAAAATTATTTTGCACCATTACGGAGATCCTATGGAATTGTAGCCCTATCCCAAAAACGTCAGAATAAAAAAAAATTGGATAGGGCTACATTATTGCAGCTAGGGGGAAGGTACCCTTTACCGGTAGTAAAAAGAATCTAAATAAATCCCTGGACTGCCACATTCCTCCCTCCTTTAGGAGAGCTTTCTAGACGTTCCGTCCCATTATCAATCCGTCCCTTAGTCGATTCGTCCCATTACCGATCCATCCCTAGACTATCCGTCCCCTAGTCGATCCGGCCCAGAAAAAATAATTACCTTTTTCCAAGCTATTTACAGTACTCAATTAGTTTAATTCATCTGCATATTTCATCTTCATGGTGTGTGTGCCGATGATATCTTCTGTCATCAGGTAGGATGACAATAATATGCTGTTTTGATATTTGACAGCTTTTTCAAAGATCATTATACACATCACAATATTCGATAAAGTGGGCTTCATTTTCAATACAAAGAATAGTTAGGTTACTGTAAGCTCGTAATTAATGACCAAAGGTTGCACAACAATGCAGTTATAAAACTGTTTTCACTCAGGTGTTTTCACAATGATCAGTAGACAGGGGACACACATTTACATTGATTGCTACACATATTTAAATAACAATGTTTCTACAATACAGTAAAATATCTCTATCTCAAAGTCCGAGGGACCTCGAAAAAACTTCGAGATATCCGGGGGTTCGAGATATCCAAAATCGATCTTGGATATTTTTTTAAGGAGGATATTTGATGCATAGTATTGGATTTGCATTATAAACAAAAACCCCGTTGCCGTTTCTTATAGTTTAATACAAGTTGATAAATTAATATTGTGGAATTTCAAAGACAAACATTTCGGGTCTTTAAATATATATAAACATCCAATTGAATTCACAATGTGTTTCAAAATTAAGATGATCGTGCCTGTATGCTTACTTTAAGTTCACTGATGTCCAGGCTCGACTGGGATGTAGTTATTGCGTTGTAATGAAAGAACCTATCATGTAAGAAACAAAAAAGACAGATTAAAAAACAACAAACTTTTAAATGTTTATTAAATAAATTTTCGTGTTTTCTCTGCTTTAGTTTTAATGATGAAGCGTGTATTATTAAAGATAAGCCTCGGAGTTTTTATTCATAAGCTTAAACCATCAAGTTCACTTTCTTAAATATGCTAGTGAAAACCCGATCAAAATCGGTGCTATGATTCCCAAGATAATCATATCTTATACACCTGCGAAAACGATCGATACCATTCGAAGTGCAACTTCCGGTTTAAATGCAATCGAAGTAAATGACGTCATAAGTGTGTTTACAACTTACAAGTTAAAGGCGGAGAATGGAAGAAGACCACGTTTATTCGGATCACTCATCAGATGATGGCTCCTTAGAACTCTCGTGTGGGTCGTCAAGTTTTGATGACGAATCATTTCAATGTAATAATAATACCGATAGTAATGCTGGAGCACAGGCACTTGTTTCTGTAAATGACTTATGACCTCTGTATACTAATAACAACACAAGGTACCTAGCTTCAAATGACACAGAATGGCACCCCCTGAGAATGTCGGCCTTTTGAGCTTCCTGGGAATATGCTACGTAAATGTATTTACTACCGTTGTATTGTACAATCATTCAACTTAAAAACCATGTATGACGTGACTGCATTCATTGCCTCTTATCGCCGAAAACTGCAACAAAACATGGATTTTCCGTTTTATACCACGAAGTGCTATGTACTGATACCGCACAGAATGAAAATTGTATATTCGTTGTGTTGAAAAATAAAGTCTCATTGTTTTATTATCACAATAAATTGATACGATGTTTATTACCAAAAAATCTTGAACATATTGCTTTGTTAACAAAATAAAAATTTTGAATTGAAGACGCCGCGCTGTACGCTATTTTTAGTTACTCAAAAAAACCAAAGCTGTTCGTACGTTTCGGGATTTTACATGTCATCAGAAGATAGAAGCTAAGACCTCCCGAGTGGAGATTTAAAAATATTTTCGTGTCGGAATCATTTCTGATGAAGATAATAATGAAATTATGACTTACTGTAAATACAACTTCGTTAACTAGTATGAGAAATATTTCTGCCAATTGCATGTTTCATGCAGATCTATGGAAAGTCAGAGAAAATACAGATAAAAGATTATTTGAAAGTATGCAAAATAGAGCAAGGAAAGTTTTTTTAGTGATGTGTTATTGACTTTGTGATATGTATTGATGTGGCAAGTACCTGTTGTTACATTGAAGTTTTATGAAACCCACCATAAGTACCAAGAACGCTACAGGCACATATCAATGTTTTTCGGAGGCGACTGGCCAACCCTTAACTGTTATTTTCATGCATGCAAATGAAGATATATTGCGAGACTGGCCCCTCCACTATTTTTGATAGTACTATGTAGTAGTGAATGAGAAAATATTAATGCATGTAAGCTTGAAAGTTTTGAATTGAAGCCCTGGAGCAAAGAATGACCCCTCCCAGTCTGAGAGGGGAAAATTGAGACAGCATTGACGAACACTATAACACCCCCCCCCCCCCCCCCCCCCCCCCCCCCATGCACACCCTAATTAAGGTTCTGAAGGTCTTCATCATGACTATCATATTTTTATCATTGTCTGTCAGGAAATTTAAACAAGCCATGTGCAACTTACAACTTCTCCGACCAACCCCCTCCCCGCATCCCTAATATTACAGATCTGTCCCGATATGGACAAATTCACAGGCATCTGAAGCATGGACACCCCCCCCCCCCCCCTTTCTGATTTTTTGGGGCGGCGATTATTTCTCCGAAATGTGTGGATTCCCCGTCTATTCCATCCTAATTTCAATTTATGTAATCGTAAACTTGCTTTTTTGTAAGCCTTAAATACCTTATACTGTTTATAATATTATACCAGTCCAGTAGAAGGCCAATCTCTAAAGCTTGTGAAAAGCGTGAAACAACTACATCAATCGAAATTGGGTTGAGAGAGACAAGGAATCCACACATTTTGGAGGCATTGTCACCGCAAAAAAAAATCAGAAGGGGGGATTATAGTTATCGGGTGTCTGTGGAAAAAAATATGGGGGGATGGAGTCCCCTTTATTTTTTGTAGCATTTCCCCCCTAATGTTAGTAACTAAATTATATAAAATAAGATCTATTGTGGTTAATGGTCACCATTCAAATCATCCTTTTGCCTGTTATTTTTAATTCATCTCTGATGCTCTATCTTTCTATAAATAACTCTAAAGAATTCCAAACGTAATTTTAGAAGAGCGTGCTAGCCAGTCAAAATCGCCCATGAATTCTGTGCAGTATCAGTACATAGCACTTCGTGGTATAAAACGGAAAATCCATTTTTTGTTGCAGTTTTCGGCGATAAGAGGCAATGAATGCAGTCATGTCATACATGGTTTTTAAGTTGAATGATTGTACAATACAACGGTAGTAAATACATTAGCATCGTATATTCCCTGGAGGCTAAAAAGGCCGACATTCTCAGGGGGTGCCATTCTGTGTCATTTGAAGCTAGGTACCTTGTGCTGCTATTAGTATACAGAGGTCATAAGTCATTTACAGAAACAAGTGCCTGTGTGCTGGAGTGGAACCGTTTCGCTTTGAACCGTACATAAGTGACCCCTCAGATGGAGAACCTGATGTAAATGGTGAAACGTTCGAGGAAGCCAATCGTTTGAATAATATAGATTGGTAAGTTGACAACATACACATTACAGTATTTATCAAAATTTTGAAGTATTATCAAAAATTGCCTGTTTTGTCTTTCTTAATTTACTAGATGCGTACTTATAAGAATTTATATTCAAACTATTTAATATCGTGTCCCCACCCCCATTTCAACAGAAAGATTACATTAGATACAGATTCGATGTCCATATAACATTGTCCACGGTGTATAACGATAACAAGTTGATATAATGAAGGCGTTTATTGCTAATGGGCGAGATCAAAAGTTCAATGTATGACAAATAAATAATTAAATTCACATACATTTTAATCATACACCCCCCCCCCCTTTAAAAATAAATGTGATGAATGTTGAAAATAATAATGGCAGAATGTCCAACTACTACATTTGGTGCCATTGACCACCCCTGGTGGTGCAGTTTGGCCTGCCAGGGGCGAAAAGAGCCTGGGTTGATATTGAAAGACAATTATAAAATTATAATTGATCTTAAGGAGGGAGGAATGTAGTAATTAGGACTATACAGACTGTGGATATCGGCCTGGATAGCTCAGTGGTTAGAGCAACTGACTAGTAATGCAGGGGTCCCGGGTTCGATTCCCGGTCCAGCCAGGGATTTTCTCCTCCCTCCGATATATACTACATTCCTGGAATCGGTTGTGTTAGTTCATAATTGGTGGTGAACTTTAGCCATAATGTTGGAAGGCTTCACTAATTACCCAAACTGTTGAACCATTTATTGTGACCTGGGTCTACTCGGAAAAGGCGAACGTGGATTAGCGGTCATTCATTATAATTGATGTAGCCGCGGGTGTGAATGTGTGACTTAACGACGCCAGGTATGGTAAGCAGAGCAGAAAATTGACTGTACTTCGAGATAAACCAGGTGAATTTAGGGTATGGGACCTTGAAAATACTTCCACATACACGGAGTATTCGAGATTACCATGTTCAAAATATCAGAAGTTTTTTTAATCATTTATATAGGGAAAACGGCCGGGACCGGCGGTCGACTTCGACACAAGCGGGGTATTTTAGATAAACCATATTCGAGATACAGATATTTTATTGTAGTTAATGAGCACACATTTTCATAACCATCGCACTTCAAACAAAAATTATAAATCCTAAATAAACAATTTTATTTACACGTCTAACTTCGGCAGTTATCTAATAGCAGGGGCCCTACTGGGTAGTCTGTGCTATAAATCTACTGTACACCATCACCAGTTATCTAATTTTGATAACTAACTGCAATATATATATGCAAAAACGTCCCTTTGTCTTAAGTTATTATTCACTTATTATATCTTTGATAAAAAAAATTGGAGGGGCCAGATCGACTAAGCAAAATGGGCCGAATCGACCGTGGGACGGACCGTCTAGAGACGGATCGACTAGGGACGGACCGACTGTGGGACGGAATGACCTGCTACCTTTAGGAGACACTCTACATCCTTATAATGGCTGACTTTCTTTTACAACATGAATCAAAATATAAATATCAGCAATATTTGTAGGTTAGCACGTCGACTGCTGAACTGTAGATTGCGGGTTCAAGTCCAGCAGGGGTTTTAAATTTTTTTTCTGATTGCTTTCTACTAAACTGCATTTTTTTTACTAAATAAAGTAAATTCAAAAGCTTCCAATTTCAAAATATTGTTGTAGATGTCCTCCACTTTTCATCCATAAAAAATTTCTCTGGTGTAGCATACCTCATTAAATGTCTTCACACGATGGAGACACCCCCAGGATCTTTATTCCCCTGGCAGACATTTTCACCTGTCAGCTTTAGGCACCAAATGTAACATGGAGGGAGAATATGTAATGGACCAGACGTGGTTCGAATCTCCGGTCTGGTCCGTTGCATTTTCTCCCTTCCTGTTACATCTGAAATGAGAGCCTCTAGATTGCCATGGAAACCGTTATATATGTCAATGATGCAAAGTACCAATCATAATTTTCAATGAAAAAAATCTGAAAGCTCAAACTGTGTGTTTCCATAAAATCCTTTAAAAAAATCCTTCTCACCCTGGCTGGGCTGCTGTCCGAGCCTGCCGACTGGAGCTGAAAGCTTGAATCTATTTTTTGCATCTCGATCCCGATGATTATGATGCAAATTAAAAATACATAATAGAATGCGATATATTTCACAAATTTCATCTACTTATAGAAAAATTAATTGCTTTCTATCATTAAAAACAGACAGATAACATTTTATTCGACTGTTACAGAGGTGGAAATTTGAATTGCTGCGCACAGTGATTGAATTATTACCCTCTCATTAATTATGTGGATGCGCGCAATGATATTCATTAGAGATGACAACTATATCATTAGATATGACAACTATATCATTAGAGATATCATCAATTCTACATTAATGATCTCTTTAAAGGGACTGATTCACGATTTTACCCAAAATTTTGTTTTTCACTTTTAATGATCAAAATTTATTGTCTAATGTGTTTAAAAAGATTTCACATAAAAATTAATGTTGTAAATTATCTCAGAAGCTAATTTTAGAGAGTTTATTATTTGCTTTGTACACAAAGATTGTGGTATGCTATTGTTTACGAAATTTTCAAAAGAAATGGATATCGATCTAAGTTTATTATATCTTTCACATTTCAAGCATTCTTTGGGTAAAATGTGTTATCTAAAAGTTAAAATTGATGTGTATGCAAAATTAAGATGCTTTACATTACAAAATTTACATTTCACTGGTTTGTTTGTATACATGAAAAGACTCGAGTCTTTGTTTACATAACACAGATTTAAGGCTAAAATATTGCTTTTATTCTTGCGTTCAGAAGGTCAAAAGTTTGACTGTCAACATTAATTCAGTTATATTTTTAATGTTTAACCTAAAAAATGAAAAATAGTTTTCCCCTTCCAAAACTATTTTTTTTCAAAAATTGTGAACCAGTCCCTTTCAATTGAACTGTTGCTGTCCTTCAAAGAATGCGCGCATTAATTCCTTATACAAAATCTTTGCAAATAATAAAATATATCTTTGATTAAATTAAAGAGTTCATCAAATCATTTAAATACCAGGCTCTAAATTTTTTGCGAGCAATGATTTCACTACATGGTGAATGCGTTCATCTTACTGAATTGCATGATGAGCGCATTAATTCAAATGTTAAAGCTATAAATGATACATGTATATGATCAATGCGTGTATCAGTTGAAATGCATGGTACATGTAATATCTTCAAATAATTTAAGATATCTTCAATTATTTGAGTTTATGTTAAGTTGGCATTCCATTTGTTAGCCAAAGTGATTCACAAACTTTGTGGTCGTTGTTACATGATTTTTATACAGTTTCGATCTGCACGCGGTCTCTCTCACATTTTTTTTTTAAATACTTACATGCACATGTTTAATACCCAGTTTAAAGTTACACATACACACAAGGATTCCATGTGCAAGCTCTTGCAAACTGAATTTTGATCCAGCATACGAATACCTGTATGCCAATTGTATCTTGTTAAGTCAAAATCAACCACTTTGTCATTTTACTATGTTTTATTTGAATTCTTTCTATTGTTTTATCATTTCCTTTATAGCTTTTGCAGGTCTTTTATTAGTATATTATCATTGATTATTAGCACAAACATTGTACAGAAACTATACGTAATTTTGCGCTTTATAAATGAATAAAATAATAATAATAACACACACACAAATTAGTCCTAAAGTAATATTTACCTCTTGCACAAGTTTAAAGAAAAAGTCTACCATATATTTTCTCGACAAAGAAACATTTATGCGGAGACATTTCTGTGAACGACCGTGCATAAGATGTAACGAATTGAGATGTGAACCAACCATGACATAGTTACAAATGTATATAAAGTATCGGGGGGGGGGGGGGCGACACATTAAAGTATGTGTGGGGGTGGGGGTCCTAGCATCATAGCTTTATGTCTGTCGGTTTTTAAATTTACAGTACTCCATCGAAGTCTTGCACTGATTAACCTCTTCGGAATAACACTAGGTCACGTGTATTTAAGAAATGGAAGAGTCCCTGCAAACTGCCCGTCTAAAGTTGGGAGCGTGGCGCGTTTGAGGAGGAGAAAATATTAAGTTCGGAGTACCATTAAGAAAATCTATTCATAGATTTAAATATATACACCAGGGCCGTAAATTAACCTTCAATTTGGAGGAGGCAGGAAATTAGGCGGGGGCCGCCCAGGCCCCCAGACGCTGAGCACATTTTGTGCACACTGAACACGTTTCGTGCAAAATCCTTGATTCTAGGGCCTTCTAAGATGTTACTTGACTAACTCATTCTAAAAGAAAGATTTGGAATGCCTTTTGAGGGAGGTATCATGTTCTTAGTTATTGGAAACAACATAAATTCTAATGAACTTTAAATTTTAATTTTTTTTGGCTCAAAAGTTGGAGGAGGCAGCTGCCTCCTCCGCCTCCATGTAATTTACGGCCCTGTACACCGAGAACAAAATATTTAATAGAAACAGTTCGGAAATGATATTGATAAATCTCCAATCTAATTAAAATTAGACTTGTATATCCGCTCCTCTATGATACGCTTCAATACAAGTAGAGGAGCGGATATACAAGTCTAATTTTAATTAGATGGCGTATATCTCTGACAATATAGTTCTGTTATAATAACCAGTGAGGGTATTTTTTTAAAAGGGCTTATTTTGAATTATTTTGGACTTCAGGGGTGTGCAAGACGTTGTTAACATGTATTAAAAATATTTTCAATCAAAAAACAAAAATTAAATCAACTCATGTATAGCTTATTCGGGAGGGGGGAGGGGGTCCTGAACCCAAGCACCTGTGACTTTCAGTAATCAAAAGGATAGTTAGTTCGATTTGTAATTATTTGATCACGTATGGGTGACGAAAATATCTAAACTTTGAAAATACATTGTACACGAGGATTAAATGCGTCGGCATGTTTCATAAAAAGTATGCCGGCGTGAGGCGTGGCACTTCACCCTCATGTACATGTATTTTCAGGAAAAATACTTCCATTTCAAGCAATTCCTAATTCAGTAAATTCCCCAAATTAGATTGTGTTGTAAGGGTATAGTATATAAGTGGGATGGTAAATGAGGGAATAATGCAAGTGGGAGTGGAGAAAGAAGAAATGAATAGGATGCGCGCGCGCGCGCGCGCGTGTGTGTATCATACATATTTATCCCCTATATTTGATCAGGAGTAAGGTTGTCTTTGATTTTGTTATTGTTTATTTCATAAACCTATAGATCTGCATCTTCCTTGTTTATTTCATAAACCTATAGATCTAATTATCTTCCTTGTCTATCTCATAAACCTATAGATCTGATTATCTTCCTTGCTTATCTCATAAATCTATAGATCTGATTATCTTCCTCAATCGTCTGTTTTAAAATGCAATTGTGGTGGACTGGGTTTGCTCTTAGTATATTTCTGAACAGCTTTAATTAATTCATGTTAATTTATTTCTAGACCTTCACCTTCAATTTGTATATTTTGCACTTAGTTTCTCATTGAGCAACCATGGTGGAGCAATGATATCCTAATAGTATGGTCATACAATGTGCGAGGGCTGTTCAATATGCAATGTGTATTGTACCACAGCGCAATAACGCTTTGCACGGTTCGTGGATGATGATACTCTTGAATAGCTTTCTAACGGTATATACACGAGCCTTCAGATCCACATAGTTTTAAACGTATAGTCATTTCAATAGAGCCAGTCATTAACCACTGTTGTAAAAATGGTTGGGAAATGGGTTGAGAATATTGAAGAAATTGGAGCTCATATAAAAGTTAGCACAAAACTAGGTCAGTCGGTAATGCAGATTTTTACTGAATTGGAGGAATTAGTTTATGGGTCCGATAAGGTATCTTATGAGACAGTTCATAGGTGGAGAAAGAAATTTCTGACTGGCACAAGAGTCCGTTAAAGATGCAGCAAAATCTGGCCGACCTGTGACTGTAACAGACAAGACAAATGTCTCAAAAGTCAGGGAAATAATTGAAATAGATACACGATTCGTGATACTGTCAAAACTGTTGACATATCACTATCGCGGGTGCATTTCATTTTGAAGCGTATTTTGAAAGTACGAAAGATTTCTGCCTATATTGACAGATGACCAAAAACGGGTACGAGTACAAACCGCTAAGCAATTGCTCAAAATGTTTCCCAAATTCAATCAAAGACTATTTGCAAACATTATTACTGGTGACGAGACATGAGTTCACTAATTCGAACCAGTAAGAAAAATTGAAAACAAAATATGGCTAACACGGTAGAAGGCCTGTAGTTGCCAAAAGAACCTCAAGTACAAAGAAGGTTCTTTATTGCATATTCTTCTCATGTGATGGTATAGCTGTACAAATTCCGGTGCCGAAGGGCAAAATTGTTACAGCTCGGTATTATTGAGATGTTATACTAAAAAAGCTCAAGAAATATATCATAAACGACGCCCTGTGTCAGGATTTAGGCATGTTGAAGTTCGTCTACTTCATGATAAAGCTTCATCACATACATCTGAGCTTGTGAGGAAATTTTTGAAGTCGGAGAAGGTTACCGTCTTGCCACACACACCATACTCTCCAAATCTAGCCCCATGCAACGTTTTCCTTTTCCAAAACTTAAAAAGTTCTTATCTGGTCGTCGTTACAAGTCCCGACAAGCCCTTGGGTCAGCCATCTGTCAGTGCCTCAGAGGTCTACCTAAATCAGCGTACCGTGACGCATTTCAGAAATGGATTCAGAGGTTGACATTATGTATTTCAAACCGCGGAGAATACTTTGAAGGAATGTAATGTTCATGTCACTATTTGAGTCGAATGCTTTTGAGATATCGTACAATACACATTACATATCGAACACCCATCGTATGTACTGTTAATAATGTCATTTTACTGAATTAACACAAACACAACGTCACTGTAAATTTAAAAGATTAATCAACGATTACTTAAAATACTGTACATATATCTCAATAGCATTTTGATAATGCTTATGTACTTTCATATAGATAAATTTATATTCTAGCTGTGCTTTCTTCTTTATAATATTGTAATTTCTCTCATGATTATATAAAGAATTTCTCTTCATTGATCATCCAGTCTTGTTAGGGTACTGAAATTACTAATTTTTACATATACCCAGGGTAACAAGAGTTATGACCTTTAGCATAAAATCATAATAGTTTCTGCATAATGTATGCGTACTTATGTTAGTGTATTTAAAATTTCGCATAGTCGGAGCTAACAGACTATTTGGTTTAATCATACTTTAAAGCTTCTTTGATATGAAAATGGATAAATAGAAAATTTCATACTTTAGCGCAGCTATATTAAATTAGTGCTCTTGCTTCACCACTTAAGTTGCTAAACTTTGAATCCCGCTAAAATAATTACACTTACTGTATTTTTTCTGCACTATTAATAGTTAAAACAGGAGATCTTAATTTGAGTCTATCTCTCTGTCTGTTCTGCGACAACCTTCAGACTAACACCAGACCTTTACCATGCAATAACGTAAACAGATTGGTTTTTTTAACACCTTGGTTTATCTCAATACTACATGTATATGAATGAGCTTTAACAGTAAAAGATAAACAATACCATATGATAAATTCTTTAAATGTACATATATTATATATATCTACAGGTCTAATGAACAGATCTATGTATAAAATTGAACACATTTTGATACATATACATGAATTCAAACAAGAGGCCCACAGGCCTTATCAGTCATCTGAGTATTAGTTGAAAGTACATGTATCACTATACTCCCAAGGGCTATGAAATCTATTAAAAAAATTCCTGTTCTGAATATCTATTAAAGCTAACTTCTAATATTCAGCAAAAGAATAAAACAAAATGCGTCCTTGTGTTACAACTTATAAATGCCCTCGAAAGTGTTTACACTGATGAAAGACCTTACATAACATGATTATGTAACATTAACATGTTATGACTAATTTGGACCTGGGGTTACGAAATTCACAATTTTGGCACATCCTTTATTGCTTTTTCTTAATCATACCACATCAGCAAACTTAGAGAAGTCTATCAAATAATAAAGACAAAATTTTGGCCCCACTCTAGGAACCAAAATCCTTACCCCCTGGGATCATGAAATTTACAATTTTGGTAAAGGACTACCCAATCCTTCTCATTATCTATTTAGAAACAAGGTAAAAATCTGTAGACCGACACCTTGATGTTAAAATTACAGAAGATTTTCAAGAGTAGATACTATGTGGTATTCAACAAACTCAGGTGACCTAAAAATACTGTAACATTATTTTGACATCTTTTAACTTCAACCATTGTTGTTGCAACAGATTCTGTCTTTTTATGTCAGCTTGCAAGTATGTAAATTTAGAGTCCATAAATTATAAGGCAGTATATATTTTTTGTTACACATTAGTCTAAAGCAATACTTGATTTAGCAAGAGAGGCTTCTAGTGAACTTCAGCTGAAAGACAAATAAACCCTGTATATTGGAAATTAATTCATTTCAGTTTGTATGTTTTCCAACGATCTCTGTAACTCTGCTCTATGCAGAGGATGCTGATTTCTTGACCTTTTGCTGAACTCGATGAGGAAGACAAATTTGAATTTTCAATGATCCATCCATTGTTACTTAGGAAGTCAGCAAGCTGAATTCTCACATTACTTCCATAGATCTCTAGTTCTACGTACTGGGAACCAGTTTTAGATTCGAGTCTTTCTGAAGCTTCTCCACCAACAAGATGAGGGGGTAATGCCACCAGGTCCTCTTTCCTTCCAAGCAATATTGTCTTCACCCGCGAATTTTTGGATGGCATGGTTGCCGTCGTGCCGGCTCTTACTTCTACCACTTCGATGTAATGAACCTCTAAATTCTCTTTCATTGCATGTTGTCTTGCAGCTGTAATACTAGTTATCAAGGGTTGAATTTGATAAAAATCAGCTTCATTTTCTAATAAATCAAAATCAGAAAATTGCTGTGGTAGACAGAGTTTTCCAGATCTGCAAAAATTCAGTACGTATCTGAACATTTGTCCATCTCGGTCGATGAAATAGTGGCCATCTAGATCCTTACTCGATGGAATGTCTCCCTTAAACATCACTCCCAACATCGAGTCTGGATATTTCACAAGGGTAGACCTTGTGGTGCAGTAAAGACAACCACCAACATTCACTCTCAAGATTTCCGATTCTTCCATTGATGCAGTCGACGTCACTAATAAAAGAGATCCATTTTTATAAAAAAGTATATATACATACGGTAAATAATACGCTTAAAATGAGCACGCTTATAATGAATTCCCACTTATTACGAAGCAATATTTATTCCCCTATGAGAGGAAAATAATTCAAAAATTGTATGAAGTTTGGTTATAATGAACTATTTTTCGCTGGCCTTGGAGTTTGCTATTTATATCCATGTTTTACTGGATTTTATTTGTTGTGGATAGTCACACTACAATATGTACATAATGTAGAGGGTTAATGCAGAATTGTAGCTCAATGATTTATGTGAACAGAATGTTGATGATCAGCAAACTGAGATGAATTTTAATATTAATAGATAATTATAATAGTATTATTTTCTATTCGGGCTTTTGTTCCTCATACAGATTCAACAGAATGACCAAATTTAGCTACTGTACAGAATTAGATTATTAATACTATTTCGGCATTTTTAAAAATTAAATGTACCATTGAAAATTAGCTTTAATCATTTTGATTAGCTACAAATCAGAGAGAGCAAGGTACAATACCAGTCTATATTGGCATGGCTTCTGACTGTTATCTTTAACTATGAAACTTACAGAGTTTGTTAAAAAAAGTTTTTTAAGTAGGTGAGATATCTATATCTATATAAATCATAATTATACTTAGCATCTTGTGCTGGTAGCGAACTATAAACAGCATTGTAATGATTATTGATATACACCATATGCCTTGCGTTTTAATATAAATTCTTTACCATATCAAGGCTCAGGAAATTCTGAGAATATGTGAAATGGTCCGAGTGGTTATGAATGTGTGTTGATCATTGAAAATTTCCAGGTCACACGGGGCTTTAATGAATATTTGAAGGTATATGTCTGGACAACAAGAAGTTTAGTAGTGGGAATATATGTTAGGAATTTTTTAACATTAAATTCATGAGATGGTGACGCAAGAATGCAACGATATAAGCATACCATGCATACTTTTTTTGCTCCGTAAATCTAAGGTTTTTATAAGGGGTGGATCTGTAGCTCTCTGATCTAAACCAACATTTTCTTAGGGAGCTAAAGTTCTGTAGATTTCTGGGAAATATTGAGACAGATCAGAGACTGAGAGAGCTAAAGATCCACCCTGATAAAAACCTGCAATTTACGGCGAAGAAAAAATCTAGCTATGATAATTTTGGTAATTTCTTTATCATTTTATGGACCCTTGTTAGACTTTTTAAAGTTTTACAAACGTGTGTATCTGTAGCTCTCGGGATCGGGGGAGGGGGGGGGGGTGTATTACTCTCCCTCCTCCGGCCTCCTTATCCATCCCTGTCCTCTCAAGACCTACTTTCTCCTCTCCCTATTGTATTCATAATTGTTGGATATACAAACACTCACTCTTCACTTCTCCAAGAAATCACAATATATCTCATCTTTAAATTTTAAAAAGAGACAGATAAAATTTCCTTACCGGGTAACCCTTTAAATAGTAAGTTATTTAATATACTTGAACTTGCTTGCCGATATCGACAATTTCAAACGGGAAATCAGCATTGCACACGAATTATAAAACTTGTGCGGAGATAAAACGATTCCGGAAAAACAAATTTGGGGGGGGGGGGGGGGGGGGGGGGGGGGGGGGGGGGGGGGGGATTAATGAGAATATGAGATCATAGATGGTAACTCTTTAGTATGGTTATTAAGTTGGTTGATGGGATATATATTCAACCAACACTTCAGATTGTGTTGATCATTACAAATCCTTACTTGAAACAGTGTTCTCATGAAGAAAATCATAATTAAGTACAAAATCTATAAATTTACACTTCAGTGAAAGATGAGGTAAAGAATGGTATATTGGAACTGAAAAATGGTAAAATAGCAGGCCTCGATTTCTCGAAAGAAAATCAAGTCAAAACTTGGACTTTAGTTTGGGATTTTGCTAAAATTTGAGAGCTCAAATAAAAGAACACAAATTTTGAGAATTTTTTTTTTTCGAGAAATGTGGCAAGTCAGGAGTAGATATGATTTTGTATGAAGTTTTAAAAGTAGGCGGTGTTGCTATTTAATTTGCTTCTGTTTACAATATTATTCAGTATCATTCTTCAAAATGGGATCATGCCTAAAAATATAGGAACTTAATCAATTATCACTTGATTGTTACATCTATAGATATGTATAAAAACAGTGTACCAAATGACACAAACAAGTACAGAGATCTTAGTGTTACAAGGTTTTAACAGGAATCCTATTGGGGTCACCAGGGGCGGATCCAGGAATTGTGGTTACGGGGGCGCCACTTTATGAGGCAGGGAATCTGGGGGGCCGCTTTAATTGAGGCCCGCAGTAGGTCCAGGGCGAAAGCCTCGTGGGAGCCCAGGGGGCAAAGCCGCCGGAAGCTCCTGGATTTTACAAATTTTATAGGGCTTGAAATATGTCTCCTATTTAAGTCATTTACAAGTACTATTTTTTATCATTTTTGATCAGGTGAAATTTGTAAAATGACGCAAATTTTAAGGGTTTTTGGAAAAAAGTAAGTTCTCCCAATAATAGCCCCCCCCCCCCCCTAAATCCGCCACTGGTCACACAATAATTAATGCAAATTTGTAATCAATACATAAAATGCACCAATAAAAAAAACGGGAAGGGGGTGGGTGGGTGGGTGGTCCAGTGATATTAAATATGAATACAGGACTATCTACAGGGAAATGACTCTGTAGTGAAATTCCGTAGGAGAAAGTCCTGCTCTGAAGCCATGCAGTTTTCTAAGCGAAACTCTATACTCTAAAATACTTTTGAGGGGAAAAAAGAGGGGGGGGGGGTAATCATACTCCGTGAGAAACAGACGCTAGAGATGGACTGATGTTGGACACACTTTCACAAAAATTGCATACAACACCACGAGACAATTTAAGCCTTCAAATGGACCCCCACCCCCTCACGGCAAAAGGAGACAGACGGAGAATATGATATGCTTTACCTGAGGTCAAATTTGGAATCAGACACCAAAAGCTAAGGATTTTCTCGGACCCAACTATTTAGTAAGTCTGGTAAAGCAATTTAAGTGAAATCTGAACAGAGATGTTTTATAGAGTTTTTTCCAGCGAACTGTTCTACAGAGGGGGAAACAATTAATTATGGAAATGGAACCGGTATATAGGCTATTGCCGACGTGATCTTCAGAACAGGTGATTTTCACATTAATCATTATTATTAGTGCACATCTGCGTATATATAATAATAATACTTGTTAATAGTGCCTGCGTATATATAATAATAATACTTTGTTAATAGTGCCTGCGTATATATAATAATAATACCTTTCAAGAAGGTGACTTGGTTAGTGCATTATTACCAGGGCCTTCCAGTTGATTATAGACAAATGTATACACAAATAATCATGCATTGTCTCAAAAGCATGAACACAAGAGTTTGCAGCGGCGTAGCTTGGGGAAGACAAATATAGAAGCAGAAAGGGCAGGGGGTTTGGGGGCCGCCCTAAGGCCCCGAATGGGTCCAGGGCAAAGCCCCCGAAAGCTGGTGCAATTTAAACAATTAAGAAAGGTATTTTCAAAGTCTCCAATACACACTTTCTTTAATTCTAAACACAGGCACATGGGGTAAGGACATCGTAACTTCTTCAATTTAAGAAAAAAACCAAACCGATTATCCATTAGTTTTAGTGCAATTTTCTTTTTAATTTTGAAACGTTTTGTACTCTTTATAACAACTAAATTAAATGTGTTCAAGATAAAAATAAAATCATTCAGCATTTTCGACCAAATATTTATTTCTGTTTTTATATTATTTAAAATCTAATATTCATTTTTTAACCGCAATAATGTGAAAGCACATGCTTCCTTGCTTCATAGGAAGCTACGCCACAGGACTATGTATTAACACTCAGTCTAAATCACTTATCAGTAACAAACAATCACAAAATCTAATATTTCAGATTGCGATAAAGGAAATATTTATAATTTAATTGTATAGAATTTATATGCGAGAAAAAAGATCATGCTTAACTACTAGCTGGTACCGCAGCTGATAATGTACTTCTCTACATTATTTTAAAAATATGTTGAGAATGAGAAAGAGTTTGTGTTGTGGCATTTTGTTCCACAGGTTCGCACCTGAATATTGTAAAGAGGTTTTATATAAAACATTGATCTCCTATTGTGACCCCACCCTACCTCTGGGGGCCATGGTTTGAACCAACTTGAATTAATTTACCGTATTCTATGTCAGGAAGCTTTCATGTAAATTCAAACTTTTCTGGCCCAGTGATTCTTAAAAAGAATGTTCTTATATATCAGCATGTAAAATTTAGATCACCTATTGTGGTCCCAACTCACCCTGAGGGCCATGATTTGAACAAACTTGAATCTGCACTATGTCAGGAAGCTATAATTTATAAACTAATCTGGTCCAGTGATTCTTGAGAAGATTTTTTTCTATAAATCCACATGTAACACTTTGATTCCCTATTGTGGTCCTACCCTACTGCTTGGGGGGTGGGGGTGAACAAACTTGAATCTGCACTATGTTAGGAAGCTTTCATGTAAATTTCAACTTTTCTGATCCAGTTGTTCTTGAGATTTTAAAATGACCCTACCTTGGGGCATGAACTCTGAACCCAGGGGTCATCACATTGCTCATAATGATCAAACAGTTTAATTGCCGGCTTGATGTCCCACAGTAAAGATTTTCTGTAGCATTTTCAATACAAGGACCTGAACTCATGGGTCATGAATTACAGAGTTAATAGAGGGCTCAATGCTCATTACAATAATTATAGCTCCTTGATGTCTAGAAATAAAGAATATTTTGAATACTTTCTAATTTCTTAGATATGACCAACTTAGACCAGACTGATCAATCTCAGCCCCCCCCCCCTTTCAACAAGCAGACATAAAAATAAGAGCCCCATGGGCCGCATTGCTCACCTTAGTCACCTTGGCCTGGCCCTGCCATTGTTCAGCTATTGTGATTTTTAGAAGATTTTTTATCCATCTTCATTCCCATGAAAAACTTTGACCCCATATTATGACCCCAAAGGATCACAACATAACTAAAACTGAATTCACATAGCACAGAAATGCCTCTGATTAACATGATGTTGCTGTTCTGGATAAGATAAAGGTCGCAAGGTCATGGATCATGGTATGATATGAAAGACCTTGCCATAAGAAATCTTTATACAAAATATGAAAGCTATTAATCTTATATAGTTGAGGAGATATTAAATAGATAATATTTTAATTTAAAGTAGGTCAAAATTCCAGGTCAAGGTCAAACACTGAAGTAAATTAAGGTCTTGCCATAAAAATCTATATATAAATATAAAACATTTTCTTTAAATATACTTCAGGAGATATTGATTAGGTCAGGGTTTTTTAAAAGAAAGTATGTCAAGGTCACAAGATCAAATATTATTGTAGTACAAAGTTGTCTTGTCATAAAGATTCTATATACAAAATATGAAAGCCCTACATTGAATAGTTCTGAAAATATGTAATAGGTTACATTTTCTTAAAAGAGGTAAAATTTCAAGATCACAAGGTCAAAGTTTATAGCATAAAATAAAAGTTATTGTCATAAGAAATTTATATACAAAATATGAAAGATCTATCTTTAATAGTTAAGGAGATATTGAATAAGAAAGATTTTTTAAAAGTAGGCCAAAATCCAAGGTCAAGGTAAAAGATCACAAAATAAAGTCTTAAAAATTGCTATAGAGAATCTGTATACAAAAAATATTATAGACCCTTCCAGAGTAACTCCGAATATATTCAATGAGTTATGTTTTTTTAAATAAAAGGTCAAACTTCAAATTCAAGGTCACAATGTCAAAGGTCATGATATCAAATTAACTGTTTTTCAATAAGAAATATACACATACAAAATAAAATTGAAAGCCCAGATAGCTTAAATAGTTCACGAGATATTTTTAAAGATTTTCCTATCAGCTTATACTGTATTATACAACACTTTGATCCCATATTGTTGCCCCATCCTACCCCCGGGATTTAATTTATGTCAGGAAGCTTTCATGTAAATTTCCACTTTTCTGGCCTTGTGATTTTTAAAGATTATCTGTATATACTTGTATGTGGCAAAACTTTGATCCCTTATTGTGGCCCCAACCTACCCTCTGGGGCCATGATTTTTACAAACCTGAATTTGCACTTTATCAGGAAGCTTTCATGTAAATTTGAAATTTCATGGCTGAGTGGTTCTTGAGAAAAAGATTTTTAAATATTTTCCCTATATATTTGATGTATGCAAAACTTTGATCCCCTACTGTGGCCTCATCCTATCACCAAAACTTGAATCTAGTACTATGTCAGGAAGCTTTTATGAAAGGTGAAGATAACGAACAGTGATCAATCTCACAACTCCTATAAGCAATACAAAATAGAGAGTTAGGCAAACACGAACCCCTGGACACACCATGCATGCAGAGGTGGGATCAGGTGCCTAGGAGGAGTAAACATCTCCTGTCGACTGATCAAACCTGCCGTGAGCCCTATATCTTGATCAGGTAAACAGATTTATCCATAGTCAAAATCAGTGTACCAAGAACGACCTAACAATTGGTATATGAAACACGTCAGACAGTATTTGATCCAATGATAGGTTGCATTGACGAACTAGATCGTTATAACAACCATAGAATTTGCGAAATGCTGACTACAATCGAGACTGTTGAAACCCCTGTACCATCAACTTGTTTGTCAGTAGCTTGCCTCGATTTAAAAACTGACCATACGCAGAACAAGCTTAAGCTCTTGCGTATCGAATCAGTTGAGAGATATAATAATAAACATATGCAGGTGATAATGGAATAATGCTACATAGATATGGGAAGTTAATGATGGAGAAGCTGATATCATCCTGTTAGTCATTCAGTTGAAATGTAACCTTTTCTGGCCCAGTGGTTCTTGAAGAAGATTTTCCCTATGTACTTGTATTTAAAACTTTGATCCCCTATTGTGGCCGGGGGCCTTGACTTTAACAAATTTGAATCTGCACTATATCAAGTAGCTTTCATGTAAATTTGAACTTTTCTGGTGCAGTTGTTCTTCAGAAGATTTTTAAATGACCCCACCCTATTTTTGCATTTTCGTGATTATCTACCCCTTGAAGGGACACGGCCCTTCATTTGAACAAACTTGCATTCCCTTTACCCAAGTATGATATGTGCCAATTAAGTTTGATTGAAATTGCCCTAGTGGTTCTGGAGAAGATGAAAATGTGAAAAGTTCCAAGTTCATGGACAGACAGACAAAAGGTCATCTGAATAGCTTAATTGAGCTTTCAGCTCAGGTGAGCTAAACAAGAGGCCCACAGGCCTTATCGGTCACCTGAATACTAGTGAAAAAGTATCACTACTCCCAAGGGCTATGAAATATAGAAAAAATGTCCTGTTATGAATATCTAAGCTCAATTCTAATGTTCAGCAACAGTATAAAACAAGATGTGTTCTTAAAACTTCACTGCCCTCAAAAGTGCATATACTGATGAAAGGCTTTAAATAATAGGTGTATTAACATTAAAACATCAAAAGATATCATGACTATTTGGACCCATCATAACCCTGGGTTGTGAAATTCACCATTTTTTGTACATGACCTTTTCTGCTATTCCTAAGCATGTACGTATGCATTTAGATTTTATACAATATCAGCAAACGTACACATAAATACTATATACTAAGTTTGGCCCCACCCACTCTCTGGGAATCATCAAATTTACAATTTTGGCAAAAGACTACCTGCTCTATCCATTTAAATTCAGTTTAGTATCAATAGCACTAAAGAAGATGTTATTTATTAAGTGTTTTACACTATATACAAAGTTTGGCCCCGCCCTGGGGTCAGAACCCCATCTCTGGGGATCATCAAATTTACAATTCTGGCAAAAAACTACCTGCTCTATCCATTTAGTTTCATTTTGTATCAATAGCACTAAAGAAGATGTTATTTTTAAAAGTGCATGTCTTACACATAAACACGTACTATATATACCAAGTTTAGCCCCACCCTGGGGTCAGAACCCCTACCCCAGGGAACATGAAATTTACAATTTTGGTAGAGGCTTTCCTGCTCTATATCACTATGCATTTAGTTTTTCTTACATATGTGAGGTTCTAAAAAAGATTTTTAAAAATTGGGCAGTTTTTGCCCCACCCCTAAGGTCCCAGAAATCCTGAAATTCACAAATTATATTTCCCTTCTTCCAAATATCTTTCATATCAAATTTGAAAAGAATTGGAATGATAGTTATCAAGAAGAAATTAAAAATGTTTATTGTTCACACATTTAATAACTGACCATTTTGGCCCTACCCTGATACCAAAAACCCTACCCCTGGTAGGTTACTCAGGTGACCTAAAAGGGGGGGGGGATTGAAGGTCTGGTTTTAATCAGACTGATTTAGCCCTACCATGTGGCATGAACCCTGAACATATATATCCACATGTTATGAAATTCAGATTTAGTGAAAGATTCATCGCTTACTAGTTTGACTACTTGATCGTGTAGGGAAAAAACTTTTTTGAAGACTACATTAAATTTGATGGCTTTGGCCATACCCCTAAGGTGACAGAGATTATAAAATTCACCATTAATGTTCCCCATGACCCACAGATGTTAAATATACCAGAATTGCTTGAAACTGATTCAGCCGTTCCTGAGAAGGTGAGCGACTCGGGTGACCTAACAAAGTTAAGAACAAGTGCACGTCACCTCTACAATAAAACAAGTCAATCTGTCATTCCTAGGGATATCATTTTGACATTATTGTTAAAATATTGTGGCAAATGAATAACAGCTAGTTCTTCTCAACTGTCTTCTATATGAACATTCAAGACAAAACTATTCTTGTATATTTCTACAAACTACATGTACCAATTACAGCTTTACCTTAAACCTCAACTACTTTTAAATCAGCAAACAAAATATGTTTATATATCAATTAAGTGAACCACTTACCATTTATATAAATAAATACAAATAACTGTGTTGACATATTTTGATGCATCAAATATATTGTTAAAGGGGAATCACTAAGGTAGCAATGAATGCCAGTTGTCGAGGTACATGGGAGATACAAAGCTCACAATTCTGAACATGATTTAATAGTTTCTAGTGTTTAGCACATCTTATTTTGTTTTAAACATGCTATTTTCTATCCAGCAATCTATGTAATATATAAACAAAATCATGGCACAGGCCTTGTTTACATAACTAAGAATTGTGAGTGCTGTATCTCAAAAACTGATATTCAAATTTTGGTTGACCATTAGAAATACTTTATTTAAGCACTGTAAACAATAAAAATGGAAAAATAAAATTTTCCAGCTCAACCATGTCCCTTTAAGACTCATTCCAACATCATGTATGCATCGGGTATATATATATGCACTTGTAAGTACCCTGTCATTGATAACAACAAATGTTCAATTTCTAATCAATTCCTCCTTTTACCCTGGCCCACCTCTTAACATTCCATCAATTTGAATTCCTACCTAAAATTAATAACCCTAAGACTGGAATAAAAGACTTATTTGAATTCATTAAACCTTAAAACTTTTGAAAATATGATTGTCACAAATTCGGCTATGCCATATAATCAATTTGACAAGTTGGGAGTTCCCAAGTTTATCCCCCAAAACACTTTTGAAAATCAACTACATAAAGATGCTTGCTTGCAAATTAATTTGACAAATTATAAACTTCTCAGGGCTCGAAATTAACATATGCCCATCAGTCTGTGACTGGTTAAAAGTCTGGCAGACTGACTGAAATTTGTATTAGTCAGTCTGATGGGACTGGTCAATTTTCTAAAATATCATTTTGATAAACATACTTAAGGAATCTTAAACACACATTTGATTAGTGTTACGATATTGTCTGAAGCATTACCAAGTTAAATTCCATTATTTTATTTTGATAACATTAATGAAATATGTTTAATTATCTCTGGAAAACTCTGGTGGACTGGTAAATTATACCCTATCAGTCTGGCGGGACTGGTGACATAATACGTTAGTTTCAATTTCTTTCCAAGTCCTTAGCTAACTTGAGTATACCAAGAAGTTTTAAAACATGCAAGTTTGGTCTCAAAACACTTGGAATCTCTGAAAAGGGAAAATTGCCTTTCATTTCAATTTACATACTTGAATAATTCAAGGATATACTGTGTTTCGTAGCAAGCAGTAATGTCAGCAATGCCAACAGACATTCAACTACTAAACAAATTTCAAGCAGAAAAAGGTACATTTAGTCTTTGGATCAGGTGAGCTAAATATGTCCGTTATCACTGTTTGAACAAAGTGGGATGCACATGCTGAATTTTATATATATCCCATTTTTCTGGAACTTTGCATTTATTTTGTCACCAGTTGTCCAAGCATATTCTTTTAATCAAAGGGAAATTACTCTAATTTAGGAGTGGATTTTTTTAAATTGATAAGTTAAAAAGTAAAAAAAAAAAAGAAAGAAGAATAAATATTTTAATGCTAAATACACATAATAGTAACACCATATAAGTAAAAACATATGCATAAAATGTATGTTGAAGATAGCAGCAAAAAGATAGAGAACCGTTTCAGATTAGAAAAGCAATCATTGCAAAATGTTTCATAATTATTCTGTAATCAACATGAGCATACTGATTGGAACCAACTAAACCTGGAAAATCTAAAATGTGCATAATTAAATTTTGATGATGTATTTGCATTCACTTGAATATTGAGATATACAATATCTGCACTCCATGTTATCATTTTTTCACAACCAAATCCTAAATCATGTTCAGTGTAGTGTAGAATACACATGTTGACGATGATCATTTGCCAGAACAGGATCAAGCACCCGCTTCAAATCTTGAATCTTCCGACGGAAGCGCTCCCTGTCCCGTGCATACTCTTCCCAAGGTCCTTTGCGGATCCACTCATCTGCTGCATGAGTTTCTGTCAAGTTCTCTGGTGTTGCAAAATGTACCTGAAATTAGAACAGTAACTTTTAATCAAAATTTGTATTTTATACAAATGCACAAATTGATATAAATTATGATTAATACGAACTGTAACTGAATAGGCAATACATATCAAATTCAATTAACAATTTCACTATTTGTCTTTCTGAATTACTCTTGATTAATTATCTTACATGTTTATTTCATAGATATTAAATCAGAAAAAAAAATACACATACCTTTTTATCCCCCTCTTGGGCAGTTTTGGGACTGGACTGTTGGAGACTGATTTGCCAGGCACGATTGGCAGCTCTAACTGCTTCGCTGACCTCATGGAATGAATTTGATTTGGCTGGAAAAATCACCTTCACACATAGGGGCTCAGCAAAGGGACTGACAACATTCAAGCATAGAGGCTCAGCAAAGTGATTGACAAAGTCAATATCATCATCAGCGGACTCGGACGAATCTTCATCACTGTCAAATGAAAAGTCACTATCACTGTCCAGCATAGAGGGAACAGAATTTCCCAGGATAAAGGCGATAGAACTAGCACCAGATTGAGAAGAACTTTCATTTTCTAACTTTCTTTTCTGGCCCTGAACTTCACATTTGAAAGACTTGGAATGTTTGCTGCTCTTCCTTCGACTGCGTTTCTTGTTGGAGGGACGACATTTCTTATTACTATTGCGTTGATACAATACTGCATGTGGCTCATTGTTTTGACATATAGAAGTACGGATATCTGTATCATCTTTCTGAGTCTCGTCACCGTTTACCAAAGACCTGCTCACACAAGTATTTTCACAATCACTTTCCACAATGACATTTTGAGGTCCATTAATTTCTGAAGATTGAGAAAGCCTTCCAGGTTGGACATTGGACTCCGAGTTGATATTGATATCATCAGTTGCCAATAGATCCAAAATATCTTCTTGTAGTTTTGTATTTTCTGACTGAATTTCTTCACATATTTCATCATCCCAATTATCACACACTGTCATCTTTGACGGCGACAGTTTGGTTTCTGAATCTCGTCTGTCAATGCTAAACCAATCAGGTTTCGGTTTTTCTGCATCAGGACTAACTGAAATGGGTTTAGTACCTTCATTTAATGCCTTTTTTATTGCTACACTTTCGCCAAGACTTAAATTAGACATTTGACTAGATAAACATTCTCTACTTTTAATATCACTGCATTTGATTTTATCTTCATTCTTTGAATCACTCTCTAGTTTCATTTTCCCTGCTTGTTGAACACGTTCCAACTTATCACATTTCTGCTTTTTACATACTGCATTGTCCTCAGATTTTGTCTGAGCACTTGCCTTTTCCCCCTCGAGGTTAGATTTCTTTGGTGGGGATCTCCATCCATAACGGATATAACGATTACTTTTCTTTCCAGTCCTTTGACTCTGACATTTCACAAACTGTTTTCTTGCTGATTGAGTCTGTTGGGGAAAGTCACTCACAACTGCTGGATGAAACTGAACATAAGGGACTTGAAACTGACCCTGATGCAATGTTGGATGTTGAGATATAGGACTACCAGTATTTAAACCCAAACATCCAGCCAAACCCTGGAAACTCCCTAAACAGGAAGTAGGCGGCTTGGTAAGCGAGATATTGTCTTTTGCTGCCATATTTTTATCACAAACACAATGATAGGAATTTTGTAAAATTGGAAAATCAGATACATCACCACTAACGTTATCTTTTGCAAACATATTGTTTCTCTGTGTAATTCCACCGATAGTTTTCACAAAGCAAGAAGCCATGTTATTACCCGTAGAACTACGAAAGTCTCTTTCACCCGTACTATCGAGTCTTAACAGACTAGGCACCGACCGTCCACTAGCTAAAGGCGTATCAAGGTGGTCAGACCGGCGGCACAACCAATTCTTTGTCTTCCCATATGGGTTCATGTCTCACATGTTCTATGTCCCTGTCTTATTATCTTCTTCTTCTTCGTCAGGAATAAGATCTTTCAACCTTTCACTATACTCCACGGGTATAAACTCAACACACTCAAATGGATTATGAAACGGCCACCTTAACATTGACCAAGAACACCCACGCCGTTTTTCGTGATCCGTTTTCTCTATAACAGAAGGTTTACTTTCTCCAGTTTCGTTTGAAATTCTAGCAATACTCTCAGACTCTTTCCTCAAATTATTCATGATTTCATTCCTTTGTTGTGAACTTTGAAAATTGAACTGACTGGGGATTCATTTTGTCATATGGTTTTCTTTCTTTTGCGTTTCTCGGAAGTTCCGGAAAATTCCCGCTGGATATTTACTTCCGCATGAAAACATAGTTCGAGTATGGCGGCAAACGTTCTTCATTTGATATATCCTTCCTTGTGAAAGTGAAATGCAACATATTTTATGAAATTCAGATCAGAAAATATTTTTATCTAGCAATTATTTGTGCTAGTTAACTATTTTAAGGCATCATGTTTACCTGCGTAATGATTTCGATCGGCACTATATATGTCGCACCTACCAGGGTCAATGTCAACAGTAACGCATTGCATCATTCATCATTACAGCTGTAATTGCCTTATTTGTGTAACTTTCACAGTATGAAAAGTTTGATTCAGTAGAGTTGTGTTTAATGCAGCAATGTGATGAATATAATTTGTTTTGTTTCATCATATATACCACGTTTTAGTGATGCATATTGTAGAAATGACGTATCATTCTATATATAGATGAAATCAGAACAAAGGGGAAGCCGTACGTGACCACATGCGTATCTTCTAGTTTATTTATAGTTATAAGATATTTTCAACATTAATCAACACACACATCATCAAATTTGGGGAAAATTTATCTTTGAATTAGTCATACTGATTTACAAAAGAAAGAGAAAAAAACCCAACCTCAAAAAACAAAAATACACCATCCTCAAATAATAATAAAAACTATAATAAAATAAACAAAACAACAAAATAGATCAAAATTAAGGCGGCAAATATAACACGTATTTATGCGAAAAAGGCGTTGAACATTACGCCTTTCCAAAATGCGATCGATCGAAACTAAATATATTGATATAGAAATAATCAGTATTTCATATATAATTATATAGATATGTGCAGTGCAGTAAGTGTGAACTCTGTCAGTATTACCAGTAGTATTTCTAATACACCTATCAACACTTCGCCGCGAGTTACGTCCCTTTGAGGGGTCAGCCAAAGGTCAATCGGTGAAAAACCAAGTTTTCCTTCTTTACCTTACCGAATGTAAGATGTTATTACTTTGAATTTTAGCCAATTACCAAGTTTTCATACAAATGAATGGGTTGCCCCAATCTGGGGCATATTGTAGTTGACTGCAATTGATGGAAAAATAACAGATGTCAAAGCTACAGATAGGAAAATTACAAAGGCCAACGTAGGGAAATACGATTTTTATCCGGGAGATGGCGGACAAGGGACGTAACTTTCGCGAAGTGTTGATACGTGTATTGATTGTTATTTATTTTCATTGTTATAATTAATTGCCTGGTAATATGTACATGCCCCCCGAGGGCCCTTGATTGGTGAATAAACTATTATTATAAAAGGAGAATTTTAGACATCTTTGCAGATTCATTTTGGCACACGATATACAGATTAACAATCTAGCAGGAAAAAAATATATCAGAAAAACAAACAAAATGACAAACAGATGGTCATTCAATCAATGCCTTGCCATGATATGTCCCATCTTATCATGTTCATTAACCTGATTTTGCATTTGATAAAAATATATATATTTCCAAAGTTATAGATATAGGTCTACTAATAGTTTCACGACTTACATGTAGGCCAGGGAAAGTTTAGGAGTATCTTCATATGATTTGGATCACGCTTCATATTTCTATTCCTTGTAGGCCTATTTCTGTTTGTGTAACAGGAAAGACCAGTGGTGGATTCAAGGGGGGGGGGGGGGGGGGGGGGCATTCACCTGAAAATACAAATATCAAATACGGAGAGAAAATTGACAAGCTATCTTTTTCTTACTTTATCATATTCCAATTACGGTAGTTCAAAATAAGTGACCTCCAGAAACCTAAAATGTATTTCAAATCATGACGTGTTTCAAAAGGATATAAAATAAAAGGAAGGAAATCTTGTGTACTTTAAATTCAAACAATGCATTATTTCTTACAGAAATTGACGAGCAAAGTTTGAACTTGCTTTTATTTTCTCTTTTCCACTCATTCATTTCGATATCAAATATAGTGCATCTTGAAACATGAATAATAACATGAACCTGAACACAAATGAAAATTACCGAAGAGGAGAAAAGTCAATATCGCATCAATATTATCTTTTTTTCTACCCTCTTTTTACAATACATTTTGGGTTTTTCCCCGACGAACTATCAGTTTCTTTTCCGTGAAAAGTTGAGCAGGAATCCTATTTTCCCCCGGCCCTTTTCCTCTCATTCTAAAGAAATGGTGGATCATAGTAAGCTTCTTTCTTTCCCGGTACGCCTTCTGGAATTCTGTCCGTGCTTTCCCCCCATTTCTAACCATTCCGAAAAGTTCGACGGAATATTTCAATTTCAAGCGCATTTTTTCCCCCATGCGTTATAATTGAATAGTAATTATTATTACAAAAACAAATTATGTAGAGGAATTAACCAAATGTTTAATAATAATTGTACTGAGTCCAACGAGAGATTAAATTTAAACATCTAAACAAATACGTTACATATTGTACTTGCCACTACGAACAAATACGATATACTATCGTATTTGATAAATGATAGTCAACCATCTTAATTTTCATAATAATGGTATTCATAAGAAAGATAAAAAGTAAAACTGGTCATATTCATTTATTTTACAAAGATACATTTTTAGAAAATTCATGAGAAAAATTCCATTTACCATCTATCCATCTTTTTTAAAATCATGTTTGCGTCGTCATTAATATTTTGTTGATCTGGAAACAGTATGCTGTCAAGCTCCGGTCAGCTCAGTAATACCATTATTCGTAAGAGAAAGTAGTCCCGGAGAATTGACACTGTGCGGAGTTTGACATGCTGTAACTAAGGTGAAGTTCAGAATGAAAACGAACCCTAAATATCTGTATCACTTCCATGAAAAGAAGGATGGTAACGTGTCTGTCATTATCCATCATATAGATTAGAGTCGGTGTAAAATACATATACCTGCATAATCAAACAACTTCATGTAATAAATTTTGTTGTACCCTTCTTCTGAAGCTGGATAGGTAGTAAAGCACCTGTTACAAACCGCGTGTCCAAATGCTGATTTTTAGTCTTTAATCTGGATTATCTATTATATCCCTTTTTCATGGTGCAAAAAGTTTACGCTTACTGTTATATCTAATAAATTTGCTATTTACCTTGATAATGAAAATTTAACCCCCCCCCCCCCAAAAAAAACCACCCCAACAACCAACCAACAAACAAAAATCACCCCCCCCCCCCCCACTGTCAGTTTTTATTGTAGAGATTTAAAAACCGGTAACGTATCTGTTCGCAATCCAATGGACATCGGTTTCATAACATTTTTTTTCTCGTTAAAATATGATTTCTTTGAAAACTTCAAATTTACTTACTAGAAATTAGTTTTCTTATCTTCAAATAAGAACAAGTAAGGACCCGAAATTATGCATGAAAGTGATAAAAATCACACCATTTTATTGTGACATCTTTACAAATTGCAACTTCCAAAAATTTCTTTATGGAGCTCATATAGTCTAAAGCAACTGTTTTGTAATTTGCATTATGATTGCTCTTATGAGTGCAGTGCTCGGAGCAATGTTTGATTATGTAACTATAATCATATTAGGATTTTAATTCATGCTATATGCATGTGTAAAACATACGATTTTATCAACTATAGTATCAAATGAATTTTTGAGGGCCGAGGACACATAAAATATGCAATTTATATTAACACTGTAATGGAGAATGCACCAGTGACGCCTTTAAAAAAGACCCAATAACGCCCCTTTTCACGTTATAACCCCTTTTTCACTTTACGATAATATTACGCCTTTTTTCGCGTTATTACTCAATCCTTTCTATTCACCCCCCCCCCCCCCTAGTTTGATCCTAATAGGCTTTCGTAAAGAGTTACCAAATGCAGCTATTCATATTATGATTCTACATATTTTTTTCATCATGGATTTACCGGTAATGATAAAATGTATATAGCGCCCTATATAAAACAAATTACTCTAAGGCGAATTGCAAGAATAAGAAGAGAAATAAAACAATATAATACAATTACATGAAATTAAATGACAGTATGACATAAGATCTAATGTCTGTAAAATTATCAAAATAAAACACTATAATTTAGATCAATAACAAGTCAGTATAGAGCTACATTTAGTTAATAAATCTTTGAGACATGAACTATTTCTTTTTCTTTTAACTTGAATTTTTGCGGTGTTTGTGATGATCGATACCCGTCAAATGTCACACCATTACTTGTGGTCTAACAGTAGGAAAATAAAGTCGTAGATATTTTCATACAACCATTTTCGTCGTTTCCAAAAACGTCAATTTGAGATCGATATATTGATGCTAAATTTGAGATAGGAATGATCTTAGTCATAGTCTATCAGGTAAATGAACTGGTTCACTGAATAATGATCATCGAATGATGATCTGCGTCACTGAGCAAGGATTACAATTTTTTATAGGCTCTAATTCTACCGCCTTTTTTTTGTCGTTAAAAGAAATAGGTACTAGAACACCCCCCACCCCCGAAAGAGAGAGAGAGAGAGAGAGAGAGAGAGAGAGAGAGAGAGAGGTTCATACAACCTAAATATCAAAGAATTATTTGACAAAGCTAATAGAACTACAGTGTGTATGTATAGTGTCATTGGAAAATGCAAAACACATATGAACCTATTCACTGGAGCACATTTGATAAAGTATTCTTTTATATGGATGCAAAGTATGGGGTTTGAATTAATCGGTTTTGTTAGAGAGACTTCATTTGAAATTTTACAAACATAATTGAATCTCAAACCTTCAACACCTAACTACTTGGTATATGACGAACTAGGAAGATATCCGATTGCAAATGATATAAAAATACGCATGGTTTCTTTTAGGACCAAAGTACAAAATTCACAGGGGACAGAGATTTCTTCAAAACTTTATCCTATACTGAGAAATTACAACAGTCCTTGGTTTAATTAAATAAACTAGATTTTGAATCGTTGTGGATTATCTTTCATATGGCAGAATGAACAGCCACTTCATGTGACTTGCCTTGAAAATAATCCCCCCTCCCACATTTTGTAAAGTTGTACTAGTGATATGGATAATTCCTCAAAAGGAAGTACATGTAATTATAGGATTTCTAAACATGCAGTCTATAGTGAAAAGTACCTATTTTGATTACCTGAACAAAATATTTATGTAAATTTAGAACAGGCAATGCAAGGTTACCTGTTCCTATGGAAACAGGATGATGGAGGGACATGCCAAAAGAAATAGAATTTTGTTAGCATGTAATACAAACGAGATTGGTGATGTATTTCATTATAAATTTAATTGTACTGATATATAAGTAAAACAAGCTAGGTAATTTAATGTTCCAAAGTATTATGACACAGTTCCTAACATTCCTAAAATTAATCAATTATTTATAAGGTTACTAACAGAAACACATTAATCAGATTTTGTATAAAAATTATCATGGAGAGAGTTAGTATCATTTTTCTTTCTGTTTTGTAACTTTTTCACGCATGTTTGCTTTTTTTTAAATATCCTTTTGAATGCTTTACTTAATAGTATTGCAAGAAAATAAAACATTGATTGATTGATTGACAGACAGACATTCAGCAAGCGCCACACCTTTAACGATACGTGCAGAGGGTTAGAAGGGACACTGCGCTAATACGCCAGTTTCGAGTATCTCGAAACCGGCGTATTGGACATGCCCTAACCTCATTTTACGTTGGCAGAATATTGATGTTACTGCGTTCGAAAATCTTTTTAATATTAAAAAATAACAGAAATGTGTTTAATTTTTTTTAAACATATAAACGGATCCCGGATTTTCTGGGGATGATTATTTGATTGTCGATTTGAGAAATCACACAAACAACTGCTTTCAAAATCCTTTATGTGATTTCTCTTAAACACAGAGGTATTGGGGAACGGTCCATATCATGGCCATTAGCAAGTATTTTCAGCAAGTTTTGAAACCTGAAAGTAAATTAATCAAATATTTTAACCATTAAATTAGGTATAATATTCTAATTACCAGAAATATGCCTAGCTTTGAATAAGATATTACAAATGCAATATTACAGCTGGACTTCATCACTGATGAATCGTTGGAGAATATTTTCTTTATATAATGTTAACAACTGCTATATATTTTGATTTGAACCTATTTTATTGTATATAAGTGCATATACAAACGGTTTGAACATAAGTTCTTTCAACTTACGGGGTTCTCACCTTAAACTGCTAGATTGTCCGAATGGGAATGGACTTACGAAATACAGGCTCTCCAAGCGTCAAATACATAACAACAACTCTGTGTGCCCTCGATATCTATGGCAGAGATCAAGCTAGCCCTTGACAAGCATATATAGCAGGTCATCAAATGTTGTCAAAAGAGTCTATGTCTTCCTGAGATATTTGAAACAAATTGAAAAATGGACCTAAAATATTTACTTAGAATTGGCTTGAATCCGCTGAACACTCCACTATATCTCGAGTGGCTTTCCTTACTAACGCCACCAGTAGCTGTAATCGTACATGCAAGATGCAACACAGTTATGTAGATATGCGACTTATTTATGTCCACATGCGATATATTTATGTAGTCCCCCCCCCCTCATTTCCATTACTATCACTGCATAGAAAAGCTCTCAACAGTGATATCTAAATCCGAAATCACCTATACCCTGGCAGAGTACGGCTGCTATTTTGAGGAGTTTGTCATTCTCTCTGGTATTCTTACCTATATGTTTACGTCACACACACATTGTTAAACTGCGAGGGTGACACACAATCTCATTAATACGACTTATTATCTCATTATTACGATTTATTATCTCATTAATACGACCTATTATCTCGTAATTACGACTTGTACATATTTGTCATGCCTCCAACCAGGCCCCACGATACTTTCGTAAACCTAACCTGTTTATTGAGACGAATTTCGTAAAAAGGTTTAATTCGTCAAACACATTGTCAAATTGCGAAAGGGACACACACACGCTCTCCAATGTACTACTACGTGAATGCGGCATATATCCTCTCTATAATGTACTACTAGGTGAATGCGGCACATACCCTTGTTACGGCACGTTCGGTCGCATTGGCACGTTCAGTCGCCTGGCGACGATGCGTGCGGCACGTTTGGTCGCCGACGACCATTCGTGCCGCACGTTTCGTCGCCAGCGACCAAACATGCCGCACGTCTCGTCGCCCGGCGACCGAATGTGCCGTGAGGGTGGACACGAATGGCCGTCAATTTTAGGCCGTACCCGAGAACGAATGGTCGGCACCCAAGCCTCCTGTTCCAAACCCAAACTTTGCTTTTGTTTGCAAAAAGGGTGTGTGTTCAAGTGTGTGTGTTCGTTCGTGCGTGTCTGTGTGTATTTGAGTGACGGTGTGAGTATGTGCGCGCGTGTATGTGTGCATGCATGTGCGTACACGTGCATGTGTGCATATATGTGCGTACGTGCAGATGTGTATACATTCATGTGAATTACAGTTTGTTTGCATTACACACGCACATACGAGGACACAATTGTGACACAAGTCAAGTACGATACAAAGCCAACAAAGAAAAAAAAAAACCCTGGCCATTTGATGATGGCATTGGATGTGAATTTATATTGCAAACACACGAGTCGCAACACTTTAGCAACACAATACGCTTACAAACCATCCTTATGGCACACCGTTTTTACTTTTATTCCTCTTCAAAAATATCTCATAAATCTTATAAGACATCTTATAATAGATATAAAATATCTTAATATGTTTTCTTATACGAGATATCTTATATAGTATATCATATCTCATAAACTTTATAAGATGTCTTATTAACGTTTTTGATTGAATATATCTCATTAACTCTTATAAGATAGTGATCAGTCATTCAAAAACTTACTTTGTTAAACACCACTCTGATTCCACGCACAAGTACTCTGAAGTTGAAATAAAAAATATGCTAGAGTTCCTCATTGACAATATCTTCGTGGTCTTTGGTGATCAGGTCTTCCAACAGTCTGTTGGAATTCCCATGGGCACGAATTGTGCTCCTTTGTTAGCTGACCTGTTTTTATATTCATATGAAGCAAAATTTATTCAAAAACTTCTACGTGAGAAGAAAAAATATCTCGCTGTGACCTTCAATTCGACTTTTAGATATATCGATGACGTTTTGTCTATTAACAATGATAGCTTTCATTCATATGTCGATTTGATATATCCCTGTGAGCTCGAAATAAAGGACACCACAGAGTCGTCCACTTCTGCTTCATACTTAGATATTTTATTGAAAGTAGACATTAACGGCAAATTGACAACTCAACTGTATGACAAACGGGATGATTTCAGCTTCTCCATCGTCAACTTCCCACATTTATGTAGCAATATTCCATTATCACCTGCATATGGTGTTTATATATCTCAACTGATTCGATATGCAAGAGCTTGTTCTGGGTATAGTCAGTTTTTAAATCGAGGTAAGCTACTGACAAACAAGTTGATGGTACAGGGATTTCAACAGTCTCGATTAAAGTCAGCATTTCGCAAATTCTATGGTCGTTATAACGATCTAGTTCGTCAATACGACCTTGCATTGGGTCAAATGCTGTCTGACGTGTTTCATACCGATTGTTAAGCCGTTCTTGGCACACTGATTTTGACTGCGGATAACTCCGTTTACCTGATCAGGATATGGGGCTCACGGCGGGTGTGACCTGTCAACAGGGGATGCTTACTCCTCCTAGGCACCTGATCCCACCTCTGGTGTGTCCAGGGGTCCGTGTTTGCCCAACTATCTATTTTGTATTGCTTGTAGGAGTTATGAGATTGATCACTGTTCGTTATCTTCACCTTGCACGCAAAAGATCATGTGCTGACCAGATAGCCAGTCTGCGCATCATCATCATCATCAAACAATCACTGGATTGGAAGTCCCCCCTCTATGTCCACTTCGACTACGAGAAAGCGTTCGACGAGTGTGGACCGTGAGACACTGTGGAAGATACTGAAACGCTATGGAGTGCCCGAGAAGCTCGTCTCCCTGATTCGTAACACCTACCAAGGCATGACATGCAGGGCTACCATGCTGGCCAGATGTCCGAGAGTTTTGAGGTCAAGACAGGAGTTCGACAAGGATGTTTGCTGTCATCATTCCTCTTCCTCTTGGTTATTGACTGGATCATGAGGACTACCACATCAGACAGGAACAATGGTATACAGTGGACACTCCTGACACAACTCGACGATCTCGACTTTGCCGATGACCTGGTTCTCCTTTCGCACAACCACAGTCAGATGCAGGACAAAACAAGTCACCTTGTAACAACATCAGCAGGAACGGGACTCAAGATCAATTTGAAGAAAACAGAATTGATTAAGATCAACACTACTGTCCAATTACCAGTCACAGTTAGTGGTGAGCCCATAAAAAAATTGAGTCTTTCATCTACCTGGGGAGTGTGATAGACAGACAGGGTGGTACAGACCGCGACATCAAGTAAAGAATCGGCAAGGCACGAGCAGCGTTAACCATGCTAAAGAACATATGGGCCTCAAAGAACATCCGCATTACTACCAAACTGCGGATCCTCAACTCCAATGTTAAGTCCATCTTACTGTATGGAACAGAGACATGAAGAACGACCAAAACAACCCTGCAGAAGATCCAGACATTTTATAAGACCTATCTTAGGCGCATCTTCAACATCCGATGGCCTGAAAAGAAAAAATGAAGAACTATGGAAGAGAGCAGGGCAGGAACATTTAGACATACAAATCAGACGAAGGAATTGGGGCTGGATTGGACACACCCCAAGGAAGCCACCTTCCAGCACCACACACCAGGCCCTGACCTGGAACCCGCAGTACAAGAGAAAGACCAAGAAACACCCGGAGGCGTGACTCAGAGGCAGAACTAAAAGCGCAGGACATGACCTGGCACGACGCCGCAAAAGCAGCTCAGAATCGTGTTCGTTGGAGGACTGTCGTTGATGGCCTATGTTCCTCACGGAACGACAGGCCTAAGTAAGTAAGTATTCGATTTAATGCATTAACGGAAAAAGAACATAAACATAGTCTACAAAATCACAAAGAAACGAAAACATTTCTTGTGAATGCCATTTATATTATATATGTTTGCTTCTAAAACAATTATTTGGAGAACTATTGATCTCTGAGAAAAATTAGCATATACCACAGAGTTATAGTGCATCGCTACAGTAACTGACGCGCCCTTCTACAACTACATGATGCATATATGAAGTCACAAGCCGTACCGCTCTCAGTTGCAATAACACCCTCACGATGCACCAACTACCAAAATTAGATGGCCCTAGGACTCTCAGTGTGCAGTGTATGATCCATGTATGATTATAAATTTCCAGAAGGAGACCACAATGAAATATGTTTGATTTGCGACACCCCTTCCCTCTCCAAAATGCATCTTCTGACCTAGTTTGATAATCTTGGGCAAACGTGTGAAAGATATGACCGGGACACGGAAAAGCAAATAGACGGACAGACAGACGGAAAAGTCTTTACCACCATACGACCCACTGAAAGAAACCATCGAGTCACAGTGCAACCTTTTCTGCGCACGATACATGTCCTCGCATTTTTACTATATTTCTCGAATTGAAAACGTGCAGTTTCAACAAAGCATGACTTGTTAGTTTTCCAGTCAATTCGAACCCGGTAGATTTTTGCATTCATTCATATTTCCCATGCTACAGGGTTTGTCATCCTATTTATTATCTTAAACACAAATAATCAATAAAACATCAGAAACCTTTAGCTCGTTGAAAAAGTTATTGAATGTTGAAAATTAATTCTCGTCTCCGAACTCAAATTATTTCATCCAAAAATTTTCTAAGGCAAAGAATTAACATAGATATTGTTGCTTGCACATAAATATGGAAATCAACAGGGGTCAAGTTGACTGGCAACGAATACTGGCTATTGGGGTATAAGTAGGATTACCAAATGTGAAATTAATGCTAAGTTCGTTTGAATTACAGTTGTAATAATGAGCATTACAAAGACAATGTTGTTGGAAGCTTTGTCAGCTGGAACCAAACCATATTCCTCATTTAACCTTTCTAATTCGTTTATCACTTCTGGTCTACTAAATACAGAAAGATAGATGGTACGTACTTTTGTTTTGATGTGTCTAATTCCTCGTACTTTTTATCCATTCTGACAAGATATCAATTCCTTCTTTTTACATTTAGCCCATCGTCTGGCATAATCTTTCATAGAATTCATAATAGAGATGAAATTTTATCGCTATTTGAATGACCGGGGTTTTTGAGTTTAAGAACTTTTAATTTGATAATTTAATAGTGTGATTTGAGGTACTCAACAACATCACCAGTAATGGCCTTTCCACAAGAAGAAGTACATCGTACGTGGATTATGTACAAGGTGGTCTATATATCTAGATACCGTAAAGTTTGTTTGTGATTAAAATTTTGACTGCAATAGTAGAAGCATATTGGTAGGAATACAGGGTGTAGACTTGAACTCGAAACATGCTGGAATACAAGACTGTTTTACTTGTTAAAATAGCGAAGAATGTTGCTTATGTTTATTACTTTGTTATCGTACGGCGAGGAAAATGGGTAAAGCTACATCACATTCTTTTACTTGTTTTTCATGATTAAGAGCGACAACGTGTATTGTGGAATAATCTAAATTCGTGAAGGCTAATTTTCGTTGGATGCCAATATCTTACAGCTTCGTTGGGATGTAATTCCATGACGAGAGTTGTGAGATTGATTATTGTTCATTTCTTCCACCTTTCATTATTTTTGTATATTGAAACATCATATTTCATTATGGTTTGAAATTCGAGGGATTGAGTTCCCACGAATTGCACGAAGATTGTGTCCCCACGATATTGAATGATTCCGCAGTACTTCTCATTAATGTTTGTTTTTAAATAACATTTATTCCGTCAAAATAGTAAGTCTACAAAATAGAGAACTATATCTGTATATAATGATGATGAGGGCGACTGCAGGTAGACATAAATTATTTTAGATCATATAAGTATATCAGTAAACACTCTCCAAACTCGATTAACTGATTCAAATGCATGTCCACATGCAAAGTTTGATTTGATATTAAGATTAGAATGTTCTAATTTATGTTACAGTTTTTGTAAATCGGGAAGGATAAACCCCTTATCTATATTCTATGGTGTCCCGTTAGGGCCATGCGCGACGGCGCCTTCTTCATACGCGCTGTCATGCTAACAAACACTACGCCGTCACGCTATCACTCAACACGGCGTCGCGCCGTTGCTTTAACACACATCACGGGGTCACGCATCGTCGGTTACCCACGGGTGCTTCTAATCGATGCTCTCCATCATGGGGGAACGTGTGTGGACTCTAAACCGTGGTTTGTGACGATGGGGGATCACGCTACATGTAACACGCCGTCGGGCTAACGGAAATATTTCTTCTAAAATGAAAATTACTTTTTAAAAAAATCGCTTCAGTAGCATTTGTATTTCCCAGGAATTTTCAACAAACAAGAATCATTCGGTACACGTATGAGCTACTCTTTTTACACATAAAACAGACTGCATGTACATGTATATGTGAACCTCATAATGTATCATATATCTAAATAAAACTGGTGTGCTAGACTTAAAGTTATTAGCTTATCCAACAGCAGAATTTCTCAACAAATCTTATTTTCAATTCATGCCTCAAAAGAAGAATGACACATGTTTCTAGGTTTGTGTACTCTTTGATAAGATCTACTATAATGCATGGAAGAGTAACATGAAACAAGATGAGACGGAGACTATGAAGTTCTTACTTTTTGTGAATATGAAACATACACTGGATCAGAATGATTTTAGGAGTTAGATCAATCAGCAAAATCATTTTCGCCGGTGCAATCACTCTTTACTTTGTATTCCTTGTGTGAGTTACGAGATTGATCACTGTTCGTTATCTTCGCCTTTTACCTGTATTCCAATTTCAGGAACTTTTTTCGCATGTTGGTATAGAACACTTAGAACTGGCAGAATGTATCCCATGGTGTTTGTCCTGGTGGGCTATTTGATTTAATGCATTAACGAAAAAAACAACCCAAACAACCCATTAACATAATCTACAAACTCACAAAGAAATGAACGTACCGCTATTCATGGTAATGATAATAATGATAATGCCCTCTATTGAAACAGGATAACACAATTAGTTTTAAAAAACTGGTTTACATTGTGGTAATGAAAACATATATACAGACAGCAGTATTATACAGATACAATACAAAATAATATATGAAGGTATGCTACATACACTATCTACATACTTAAAACTGAAAATAAATAGATAAAATAAAATTGAAAATAAACAAAAACAAATCTATATGTTTTAATTTCCAGGATGGATAAAATTTCTAAGATAAGCGGATTTAAAAGTTTCCAATGTTGGGTAATATTTTGAAAATTCTGACATATTATTCCATAACTGTGAACCGTAAAGTGTAAAAGATCTCTTGAAATATTGTGTTTGCCCTCTGGATATATAATAAATTACTTTGACTTAATCTGGTAGATGCAAGGTGAAGACAACGAACAGTGATCAATCTCATAACTCCTACAAGCAATACAAAATAGATAGTTGGGCAAACACGGACCCCTGGACACACCAGAGGTGCCTAGGAGGAGTAAGCATCCCCTGTTGACAGGTCACACCCGCCGTGAGCCCCATATCCTGATCAGGTAAACGGGGTTATCCGCAGTCAAAATCAGTGTGCCAAGAACAGCTTTACAATCGGTATGAAACACGTCAGACAGCATTTGATCCAATGCGAGGTTGTATTGACGAACTAGATCGTTATAACGACCATAGAATTTGCGAAATGCTGACTTCAATCGAGACTGTTGAAATCCCTGTACCATCAACTTGTTTGTCAGTAGCTTACCTCGATTTAAAAACTGACTATACCCAGAACAAGCTCTTGCATATCGAATCAGTTGAGATATGTAAACACCACATGCAGGTGATAATGGAATATTGCTACATAAATATGGGAAGTTGACGATGGAGAAGCTGAAATCATCCCGTTTGTCATACAGTTGAGTTGTTAGTTTGCCGTTAATGTCTACTTTCAATAAAATATCTAAGTATGAAGCAGAAGTGGACGACTCTGTTGTGTCCTTTATTTCGAGCTCACAGGGATATATCAAATCGACATATGAATGAAAGCTATCATTGTTAATAGACAAAACGTTATCGATATATCTAAAAGTCGAATTGAAGGTGACAGCAAGAGATTTTTTCTTCTCACGTAGAAGTTTTTGAGTAAATTCTGCTTCATATGAATATAAAAACAGGTCAGCTAACAAAGGAGCACAATTCGTGCCCATGGGAATTCCAACAGACTGTTGGAAGACCTGATCACCAAAGACCACGAAGATATTGTCAATGAGGAACTCTAGCATATTTTTTATTTCAACTTCAGAGTACTTGTGCGTGGAATCAGAGTGGTGTTTAACAAAGTAAGTTTTTGAATGACTGATCACTAGATATGAATATTTCCGTTTTCCGTTTTTGTTGAAGAAGCAACTGTCTATGATGTCAAAAAGTCTAGTCTTTAATTTATCGTGAGGAATGGTCGTGTATAGTGTTGAAAAGTCATAGGTTTTAATGCTATTGATTTGGGAAAAATTCTGTGATTTCAAGTATACTAAAAGTTCTTTAGAATTTTTTAGAATCCACATTTGATTAACACCACTTCTGGCATATGTAGTCGCACAGTAAGTTTGAAGTTTCTCCTTCACTGCTGTTAACATTTTCGTGAGGAGCAAAGATCGGGGCTTGGTAGAGCACTTACTAGATCTACTGGTAATTTCGTGAACATACTGCATGACAAATATCTAGATAATTGGAGGTTAGAACATGTAAAACTTTGAAGACAAAAAATGATAGTTCATAGTCCGACAGAGGCATTCATCTAAATTGCTGCATCATTTCTGTTGTAGGTGTGAGACCGCAAAAACCGAGGTCCCGTGTCATAGCAGATGTGGTACGATAAAGATCCCTCCCTGCTCAATGGTCATAAGCGCTGAGCATATGCCTAAATTTTGCAGCCCTTCACCGGCAGTGGTGACGTCTTTATATGAGTGAAATATTCTCGAGAGGGACGTTAAACAATATTCAATCAATCAATCTGTACTAATTATCATGCGCAGCGTTATCTTGAGACTGATTGTAAAGTTGTTTTTATCCATCAATTCCAAAGTATTTTTTAAGACCACTGTGTAATTTGTTTTCTACAACATCTACACTTTTATCCGAGACGTCTTGACTTGTATCGTCCGCATACATATAAGTCAGAGTATTGTAAGCAATCTAGATAGTCATTTACACAAAGAATAAAAAACAATGGTATACATGCATCTCTGTATGCTTCTAAAGGGAATTTGATTCCTCAATTATTTGGGGAACTATTGATCTTTGGAAAAAATAACATACCACAGAGTTGATATAGTGCATCGCTACTGTGAATGCGCCCTTCTATAACTACATGATGCATATCGGATTCTATGTTTGCATGTTTGAAGTCACAAGCCTTGACGCTCTCAATTGCAAGAACACCCCTACTATGCATCATCTGACGAAATTAGATGGTCTTTGGACTTACATTGTCAAAGCCATGATACATGTATGGTTATAAAATTCCAAAAGGAGACCACAGTGAAATAGTTTAGATTTGCGACACCCCCTTCCTCTCCAAAATGCATCGACTGACCTAGGTTGGCAACCTTAGGCCTTAGAGTTGACAGATATGACCCGGATACGGAAAATCTAACACACAGACGGAAAAGTCTATAGCATAATAGAACCCTTTAAAAGACGAATATATACAAAAACCATCGATTAACAACACAACCTTTTCTGCGTACGATTTATGTCTTGGCATTTGTACAGTATTTCATTCTCCTCTACATTTGTATCAATGCATACCTTAAAACATTTACGAAAGCTCCAGTTAAAGGACGCCTGTTTATGTAGTCATATTACGTTGCCAATGAATTTGAACCCGGTTTATTTTTTGCATTTATTCATATTTCCCATGTTAGAGGTTCATAGACGATTAAAAGGTTTTGGTCTTGTAGACGTAGAAATGATTTATTGAATGTTGAAAATTAATTAAGGCCGACGAACTCAAATTATTTCATGAAGTTTTCTAAGGGAAATGATTAACATAGATGTTGTTTGTACATAATGTGGAAATCAACAGGGTTCAAACTGACTGGCAACGGATTATGACCAAGTAATCAGGCATACTTTCTAATCTGTGAGTTTTCGTTTTGAATGGGACTTTAAAATATCAAGAAATTTAATTTACAGTCGCCGAGGAATGATGGGATGAACAATAAAGAAAAGAAGAAATCCGGTAAATTGAATTTAGTTTTCATTTACACTTTCAAACATCATCGTCATACCCCCAAAAAAGTTTAAAAGCAACAAAGATTGCATAATTACATCACGTTAAAGACAATATGTTATGATAGATTAATATAAAACTATGGTTTCTTAATGTAAAGTTTCCCTCTTATGGTATTTATCATGAATTTCAGATTACAAATTATTTTGTACGTCGATATCTGGTCAACCACTGAATGACAACTTTCGGTTTGTAGTTCCCGGGCCTACGCATTGACCTGCATACTGAATGATGTCGTTATAGATTATGAAAAGCCTTTCAGGAACGCCCGCGTATTGAATGGCGCCAGCGTTCTCCATGGTGTCAATAAGTAGTGGACACGGACAACCCTCGTCAAGCAACTTTCGAGCGACGTCTAATCGTTCTTTCTGAGATGTGTGAGAAGAAAGACGAGAGTATTTGGATCCTATACTACTCCATCCGTCAACAGGATGCACCTCTCTGACGTAAACAACGACACAGTCCGCGATGTCCGAAAAATCTGCTTGAACATCCCAAACTTCACCATGAACGGGGCTCAAGTACAGCTACCAAAGTTGACAATCAGAGGTCTCCCAGGTTCTGAAAGTCTAACAGTTTCATCACCTTTTCTAGTTTTATTTCCACGAGTTGTAAATTGGGTGCCACTTTGCCAACAAAGGCGGAACGTTGGAAAATCTCGGTAAAATGGTTTTTAATTTGTGTTTGAAGGGTTTTCGTGGAAAACGTGTACGATACTCCTTTTCCTAACTCTAAGCACCCTGGAGGTTAAAGATTTCTGAAAGTTTTCGTGATAAGAAGGGGATTTTGGAAATAATAACTATCATCATCATAAGACGACAGGCTAACTTTAAACATCTCCATAGCTGAATTAGGGCCAATGTTGGTTGACTTTGAGTCTTCCAGTCATAGTCCAGCCTTGGGAACGTGTCCATTACTGCATCTGAGGTATAGAAATATCAATTCATGATACATGTAGTTTTATCCATTTCACATTTAATGTAGAAAACATTATTTTTTACATGCATATAAAGAAATACAAGTAGTTGGAAAGTCTACAACGGTGCATATTTTGTATCGATGCATGGAATACCACTAGGCTTTTCCTTTTGATGGATATATTCAGTGGACTTAGCAATGATTCAGTTGATCACGACACCATATATAACATCAAATAAAATTGAGGAAATTCAATTTTTAGTGCATAGAATCAATTTCACAATAATTTTAAAGTTACTATATTATTGTAATTATCAATATTTGTCATAATTTTAAGACCTCAGCAAAAGACAAATCGATTCTGAACAACAAAGTTAACTAAACTCACATGAAATTAGTAATTTACCATGAGTTTTAAGTATGAAAGTGGAAATGGATAATACCTGTATATGCTGACAGCCACATATAAAACTTGTAAATTATGGCATTCATATTTTCGTGTTTCCGGTCACAAAATGGATAAGTCTATTTTAAGTTGCGGATTTTATGATTTTATTATTAGTTTATCTGAGTTATAAGCTCATGTAAGCCTTTCTGGTCACATGTTGTCCGTCATCCGCCTTTCTGCCCGTATGTCTGTAAACTTGACGCATTTTTTCTTACGTTTTCTAGAGAACAACTACACCAATTGTAACCAAACTTGTCATAATGCATCCCTGGGCAAACGGGATTAGAAATTGTTCAAACGAATGGTTTGAATCTTTTGAAAGGGAGATGAGGAAGAAATGATAAAAGAATGGTGGCATCATTTTAAAGTCTTAATTCGTATACATTCATCCTCAGGTTGTGTAGATTGAAGATTGAAGATTTAAATCATATTCCCTGGAGGTACGGTGGAGTCTCAATAGTGGAGCAAATATATGCATATGGATCTTCCTCTTAAGAACCATTGGCCATGATTAGTCATATGAATATAATGGAAGCGTTCCTATGTAGTGCAGATCCATATTTGATCAGATCAAATCATGGCCTCTTGTGGTAGGATGGGCTTCGAATCGGGATTCAAAGCTTTACATGAGAATGAACGTATATATATATATATATATATATATATATATATATATATATATATATATATTACCATACCATAAAGACAGTCATGGAAAATGTCACTTAAATTTAAATAAATCATTATCAATTCAAAACGGGAATAGTATGATGCTATTTGACAACACATTGACAAATTTGTTCAAAACGTGATACCGGGTGTAACCAGTCGACAGGGGGATGGTTACTCCTTTCACCTCTGGTGCGTCCAGGGGTCCATATTTGCCAAATTCTTGATCTCGTTTCCTTGTGGGAGTTATGAGATTGATCACTGTTCGTTATCTTCACCTTGCATACATGAGAAATAAGAACCTCTGCTGTAGCCTTCAACTCGACATTTAGATATATCGACGACGTTTTATGTATGCGCCTATAAATAGCGGAAATTTCAAATTTCAGTTTGTAACGTTTTCAGATTAGTACTGAAGCTTATGTAGGCCACACATCAACAGACTAGTATGACAAATCGTTATTATATAATTAATCCTATCATTTATAATGTAAATATTTTTGGATTGTCTTCTCCTTTAACTATTACGTTGTCATACAGGGGATGTATAGCTATTTTAATCTGCTAGATTGTCAGTTGTTTATCATCACGGCACAGGTGAAAGATGTACTCAAAATCATTTGCAGTTTGGGCTTGATATGTCGACAATGATATGATGAATTTAAAAGTTGATCCGGACCGGTACAATATCCTGTCATATTTATCAATTTCCATATACACATGTATAGTCTCGATTCAAATGTTGGGCTTTTCCAACATTCACTGCCAAATCTTTTCTAAACGGGGCAAACAATCCCATCTTCCGTATCAAAATCCTTAATATGCAACTACATGTTACCTTTCAGAATATGTCGTGATCGAAATAAAATATCGTCATCTTTCACCTGTGCCAATTCGATATGTACACACGGTTGGCTTTCCTTATTCTAAATGACTATGCACATCGGGGGCGATTTCAATGTCACAATGTAATATTAAGATTACTGTAATACACACTACATTATCTATATATAGAAGACATAAGATTCTATCAAAGAAAACTGAAAAAGAATTATCTGACAGATTTACACATATACAGCTTGAGCACTGGATAACGGTAGTAAATAGCGAGAAAATATTATGACATTTTCCCTACGATACAACTAGAGATTTGTACGTCGTGACGAACTTTTATATTATGACGTCAGTGTAGTGCGAAGTGCACTTTTAAAGCACATTTATGAGTTTTATTTTAACTTTACTCAGGACACATTAAACCCACATGTTAATGGCACGCTAATCATAGCAATTCAAGTTTATGATAAACGGGATGATTTCAGCTTCTCCATCATCAACTTCCCATATTTATGTAGCAATATTCCATTATCACCAGTATATTGTGTTTATGTATCTCAACTGATTCAATACACATGAGCTTGTTCTGCGTATGACAAGTCTTTGAATTGAGACAGGCTACTGACAAACAAGTTGATGTAACAAGGGTTTCAACAGTCTTGTTTGAAGTCCGCATTTCGCAAATTCTATTGTCGTTATAACGATCTAATTTGCCAATCTGTCATAGCGTCAAATGCTATCTGACATGTTTCATACAATTTATAGACCGTTCTTTATGCACTGATTTTGACTGCGGATTACCCCATTTACCTGATCGAGATATGGAGTTAACGACAGGTCTGACGGGGGGAGAGGTGATTTTTACTCGTCCTTGGCAACTAACCCTACCTCTAATGTGTCCAGGTTTCGTATTTGCCCAACTCTTAATTATGTATTCTTTATAGAGTTATAAGATTGACCACTGTTCGTTATCTTCATCTGTTCAAAAATTGAGAGAAGAACAGATTTGACGTAAGAGGACAAAGTGGTTGTATGTTGCAAATATGACTTGGATAACGATGTTACAAATAACAAATTCTACTTATTGACCTGTAAGCAAGCAATATATACCACTCTATTATCGAACTGCACAATTCGATCATCAACAAAGAAAGGAATACATCACACTGTTCGTTATTTTCACCTTTCACTGCCTTTCTCTCTTTCTATTTAGGTAAAACGCAGGTTGATTGGCTGTATATTGTTTAACGTCCCTCTAGAATGTATACTAACCGGGATCCCCGCAGGACTAAAATGTTGACACATGCTCGACATATGTCCAGCGATTAACTTGATGTGTATATCGCTCGATATATTAAATCGATTGCTCGATCGGTAAATATAAGGTATCAATCATTCGATATATATAGATTGATCACTGTTCGTTGTCTTCACCTTTCATAAAGCTGATGGCTGGACTTTATAGTTCGATATAATCTGTCGAGTGCACAACGTAATTTGTATCTGTTAGTTTTATAGCCCTAACCGATCGATACATATCAGTATTTTAACATGAAAAATGATACAGGGAACTGAATTCTCCATACTTTTATGCAATATATCTTTCATTACCTTAAAACCGCACAGCTTATTTGGTCACTCAATTGCTTGATGCTGGAAATCTAATACAAATGTACCTGGTTTATCAGATAGATGATAAATGCATGTTCATTTTAAGCATGAAAGGTAAAGATAACGAACAGTGATCAATCTCATAACTCCTATAAGCAATACAAAATAGAAAGTTGGGCAAGTATGAAATTCGTAATTGAGATGAATTAAATTTTGCAATACGATGAATAGACTGATATCTAAGGTTTGCTTATAGGCCGATTACAGGAATTCACAAAGATTCGTTTCATACGTGTCTGATTCGAGATTTGGAAACTTGGTTTGCTAAGATGCCACAGTGTCATATTTGGTTCAGTGCCCTACAAGGGTGTTCAACCTCTTTGAGATAATTTATTATGCAGATTTTAAGAGGTATATGAGTAACAGCATACATACACGCAATTTATACACATGTTGAAACACACTCCATTAGACAAATTATTTTTATGTGAAAGAACTGTGAAAATATATTTTTGTGATAGAAATCCAGAAATTGTGAGGTAATAATTTTAAAAAATAGTAACAACAACTATTGTAATCATATAATATGTAGTACAGAGGCAATACTCACACCTTTTAGGCACCTGATTCCACCTCTGGTATATCCACGGGTCCGTGTTTGCCCAACTCTTAATTTTGTATTCCTTGTAAGAGTTATGAAATTGATCACTGTTCGTTATCTTCACCTTTTCATATTAAAGTTTAGTGCAAGTTTTAATATATCGAGCGCACGTGATAATACATCTACCACACGAGATGAAAAAACTCCGTAAAGTTTGTCCTAAATATACCACCGCCACGTGTTCAACTGTCAATCTGGCAAGTCTGATGAAGCAGCTAATATAGACGGAGCAGGAGACGACAAAAGTGTTTAAATAATGTGATGGGGTAAAATTCGGAGAAAAATTCAGATATGTGCATGTACTAAATTACATATTACAAAAGCCATCCCTACAAAATTCATTGATAAAAATCTATCGAAAATCCAAAACCAGACTGGATGCAACGGAAGGAGAGACAAAAACATGTATATTCGGATATTGAAATATTGTGTAAAAGAGAATACTTTTAATTTGCTAGATTGGAATGAACACGACAGAACGTAGAAGTAGTGTATCAAAAATGAGCAGTGCTCCTGAAATGAAAAAAGTCCGTATAATGCAATTTTACGATTTACTTCAACTTACGTGATCGTCGTACACTAGTGTGTATAAAACATACAACTACTTCCCTTGTACATTAGTAGAAATGGATGATAATTAAGCTGAAGGTACATATAGGCATAGCTATTTAGGGAACTATAAACAATTAATTGGTGTATAATCGCCACAGATTATTTCAACTTAAAAGAATATAAGAATAACATTAATTGTCTCAATTAGGTTACATAACACACCATCGCCTCACCAAGAGCAAATAAAGAGCTGTTCGCGTGGTGGTTGATTTTTATACCTGGTTTGGTTGAATAGGTCAGTAAATGGAACATAACCTACACAAATTTTGTTTGTTAAGTTTGAGAAAAAAAAGCATGTTGTAGAATACAGGTCTTAATTCCGTTTTATTGGGTTCTTCTTTATATGTCTTATGAGCAGCTGAATATGACTTGAATGTAAAGTTAGGTAGTATGTTACTAGAGATGTACTTTGATTGGATTTACTTTATTTTATCTCTGCTGTAATGGCTTTTGAAATTTACAAATATACAACCTGTCATTAGGTCGGAGGCTAATGACGACAAGGAACTTACGGCAGGTATGATCGATGAACAAGGGATGCTTACTCCTTCTACACACCTGATCTCATCTCTGCTATTTTTAAGGATAAGTGCGTTCCCTGACAACATTTTGTATTCTTTATAGTATTTATGAGATTAATCACTGTTCGTTAAGCCTTTGTCAAACATATTGACGTGTCAATATTAGAAAAAGTGAGGAATGATGGGACGGTCACTAATGCAATAATATGGAAATTTAATTTTATTTAAGATGACACTCTAAGTGGTCCCTTATAATCTAAAGATGGCGTTGAACCTGAAAAGTTGTTAAAATGAGTAACTAGCATTTTAATTAAATCCTGTAATCAAGTCACTTTTAAACAGTCTTATTTCCATTCTTCAGATGAAGTTAAGTTTTCATTTACACTTTCAAACATCATCGTCATTTCCAAGAAAAGCTTAAAAGCAAGGAAGATTACTAGAGAATGACACGTTAAAGTCAATATGTAATGACAGATGAACATAAAACTATGGTTCCTTACGGAAAAGTTTTTCTGTCATAGTGTTCTATCATGAATATCCGATTTCAAATTACTTTGCACGTCGATAATTGGTCAGCCACTGAATGACAGCTTCCGGTTTGTAGTTTTCCGGGCCTGCGCCTTGGCCTGCATACTGGATGATGTTATCATAGATTATGAACAACCTTTCGGGAACGGCGGCGTATTGAATGGCACCAGCATTATCCATGGTGTCACTAAGTAGTGGGCACGGACAGCCCTCGTTTAACAATAGTCGAGCAGCGTCTAATCGTTCTTTTTGAGATGTGTGAGAAGAAATATGAGAGTATTTGGTTCCTAAAATGCTCCATCCGTCAATGGGATG